>NW_026690857.1:916221-1221629 GCF_020826845.1 Diceros bicornis minor | reverse complement strand
TGAGCTAAACTTGGTATGTGTCCAACTCCTAGAAATAACTTCATGCCAGATCTCCCTTACTTCCAGCTAGTAAGGATCACATAATTCCCAACAATGTTTTGACACAAATTCCCAATTCGGGCATTCAGAACATATAGCACGTTGCTGTAAGCAAGCACATTCTCATTCAAAGTTGCAAGTTACTATGTAGGAACAAGTTTGAATAGGACTTTCAAAGGTGCCCAGAACTGAGCTAAACTTGGTATGTCTCCAACTCCTAGAAATAACTTGATGCCCCATCTCCCATACTTCCAGCTAGTAAGGATCACATAATTCCTAACAAAGTTTTGACACAGATTCCCTATTCGGGCATTCAGAACATATAGCACGTTGCTGTAAGCAAGCACATTCTCATTCAAAGTTGCAAGTTACTATGTAGGAACAAGTTTGTATAGGTATTTCAAAGATGCCCAGAACTGAGCTAAACTTGGTATGTGTCCAACTCCTAGAAATAACTTCATACCCCATCTCCCTTACTTCCATCTAGTAAGGATCACATAATTCCTAACAAAGTTTTGACACAGATTCCCAATTCGGGCATTCAGAACATATAGCACGTTGCTGTAAGCAAGCACATTCTCATTCAAAGATGCAAGTTGCTATGTAGGAACAGTTTTGTATAGGTATTTCAAAGATGCCCAGAACTGAGCTAAACTTGGTATGTCTCCAACTCCTAGATATAACTTCATGCCCCATCTCCCTTACTTCCAGCTAGTAAGGATCACATAATTCCTAACAAAGTTTTGACACAGATTCCCAAATCGGGCATTCAGAACATATAGCACGTTGCTGCAAGCAAGCACATTCTCATTCAAAGTTGCAAGTTACTATGTAGGAACAAGTTTGTATAGGTATTTCTAAGATGCCCAGAACTGAGATAACTTGGTATGTGTCCAACTCCTAGAAATAACTTCATGCCCCATCTCCCTTACTTCTAGCTAGTAAGGATCACATAATTCCTAACAAAGTTTTGACACAGACTCCCAATTCGGGCATTCAGAACATATAGCACGTTGCTGTCAGCAAGCACATTCTCATTCAAAGTTGCAAGTTACTATGTAGGAACAAGTTTGTATAGGTATTTCAAAGATGCCCAGAACTGAGCTAAACTTGGTATGTCTCCAACTTCTAGAAATAACTTCATGCCCCATCTCCGTTACTTCCAGCTAGTAAGGATCACATAATTTCTAACAAAATTTGGACACAGATTCCCAATTCGGGCATTCAGAACATATAGCACGTTGCTGTAAGCAAGCACATTCTCATTCAAATTTGCAAGTTACTATGTAGGAACAAGTTTGTATAGGTATTTCAAAGATGCCCAGAACTGAGCTAAACTTGGTATGTGTCCAACTCCTAGAAATAACTTCATGCCCCATCTCCCTTTCTTCCAGCTAGTAAGGATCACATAATTCCTAACAAAGTTTTGACACAGATTCCCAATTCGGGCATTCAGAACATATAGCACGTTGCTGTAAGCAAGCACATTCTCATTCAAAGTTGCAAGTTACTATGTAGGAACAAGTTTGTATAGGTATTTCAAAGATGCCCAGAACTGAGCTAAACTTGGTATGTGTCCAACTCCTAGAAATAACTTCATGCCCCATCTCCCTTACTTCCAGCTAGTAAGGATCACATAATTCCTAACAAAGTTTTGACACAGATTCCCAATTCGGGCATTCAGAACATATAGCACGTTGCTGTAAGCAAGCACATTCTCATTCAAAGATGCAAGTTACTATGTAGGAACAAGTTTGTATAGGTATTTCAAAGATGCCCAGAACTGAGCGACACGTTGTATGTCTCCAACTCCTAGAAATAACTTCATGCCCCATCTCCCTTTCTTCCAGATAGTAAGGATCACATAATTCCTAACAAAGTTTTGACACAGATTCCCAATTCGGGCATTCAGAACATACACCACGTTGCTGCAAGCAAGCACATTCTCATTCAAAGTTGCAAGTTACTATGTAGGAACAAGTTTGTATAGGTATTTCAAAGATGCCCAGAACTGAGCTAAACTTGGTATGTGTCCAACTCCTAGAAATACCTTCATGCCCCAACTCCCTTACTTCCAGCTAGTAAGGATCACATAATTCCTAACAAAGATTTGACACAGATTCCCAATTCGGGCATTCAGAACATATAGCACGTTGCTGTAAGCAAGCACATTCTCATTCAAAGTTGCCAGTCACTATGTAGGAATAAGTTTGTATAGGTATTTCAAAGATGGCCAGAACTGAGCTAAACGTTGTATGTCTCCAACACCTAGAAATAACTTCATGCCCCATCTCCCTTACTTGCATCTAGTAAGGATCACATAATTCCTAACAAAGTTTTGACACAGATTCCCAATTCGGGCATTCAGAACATATAGCACGTTGCTGTAAGCAAGCACATTCTCATTCAAAGTTGCAAGTTACTATGTAGGAACAAGTTTGTATAGGTATTTCAAAGATGCCCAGAACTGAGCTAAACGTGGTATGTCTCCAACTCCTAGAAATAACTTCATGCCCCATCTCCCTTACTTCCATCTAGTAAGGATCACACAATTCCTAACATAGTTTTGACACAGATTACCAATTCGGGCATTCAGAACTTATAGCACGTTGCTGTAAGCAAGCACATTCTCATTCAAAGTTCCAAGTTACTATGTAGGAACAAGTTTGTATAGGTATTTCAAAGATGCCCAGAACTGAGCTAAACTTGGTATGTGTCCAACTCCTAGAAATAACTTCATGCCCCAACTCCTTTACTTCCAGCTAGTAAGGATCACATAATTCCTAACAAAGTTTTGACACAGATTCCCAATTCGGGCATTCAGAACACATAGCACGTTGCTGTAAGCAAGCACATTCTCATTCAAAGTTGCAAGTTACTATGTAGGAACAAGTTTGTATAGGTATTTCAAAGATGCCCAGAACTGAGCTAAACGTTGTATGTCTCCAACTCCTAGAAATAACTTCATGCCCCATCTCCCTTACTTCCAGCTAGTAAGAATCACATAAATCCTAACAAAGTTTTGACACAGATTCCCAATTCGGGCATTCAGAACCTATAGCACGTTGCTGTAAGCAAGCACATTCTCATTCAAAGATGCAAGTTACTATGTAGGAACTAGTTTGTATAGGTATTTCAAAGATGCCCAGAACTGAGCTAAACGTTGTATGTCTCCAACTCCTAGAAATAACTTCATGCCCCATCTCCCTTACTTCCATCTAGTAAGGATCACATAATTCCTAACATAGTTTTGAAACAGATTCCCAATTCGGGCATTCAGAACATACACCACGTTGCTGCAAGCAAGCACATTCTCATTCAAAGTTGCAAGTTACTATGTAGGAACAAGTTTGTATAGGTATTTCAAAGATGCCCAGAACTGAGCTAAACTTGGTATGTGTCCAACTCCTAGAAATACCTTCATGCCCCAACTCCCTTACTTCCAGCTAGTAAGGATCACATAATTCCTAACAAAGTTTTGACACAGATTCCCAATTCGTGCATTCAGAACATATAGCACGTTGCTGTAAGCCAGCACATTCTCATTCAAAGTTGCCAGTCACTATGTAGGAATAAGTTTGTATAGGTATTTCAAAGATGGCCAGAACTGAGCTAAACGTTGTATGTCTCCAACACCTAGAAATAACTTCATGCCCCATCTCCCTTACTTGCATCTAGTAAGGATCACATAATTCCTAACAAAGTTTTGACACAGATTCCCAATTCGGGCATTCAGAACATATAGCACGTTGCTGTAAGCAAGCACATTCTCATTCAAAGTTGCAAGTTACTATGTAGGAACAAGTTTGTATAGGTATTTCAAAGATGCCCAGAACTGAGCTAAACGTTGTATGTCTCCAACTCCTAGAAATAACTTCATGCCCCATCTCCCTTACTTCCATCTAGTAAGGATCACACAATTCCTAACATAGATTTGACACAGATTACCAATTGGGGCATTCAGAACTTATAGCACGTTGCTGTAAGCAAGCACATTCTCATTCAAAGTTGCAAGTTATTATGTAGGAACAAGTTTGTATAGGTATTTCAAAGATGCCCAGAACTGAGCTAAACTTGGTATGTGTCCAACTCCTAGAAATAACTTCATGCCCCAACTCCTTTACTTCCAGGTAGTAAGGATCACATAATTCCTAACAAAGTTTTGACACAGATTCCCAATTCGGGCATTCAGAACACATAGCACGTTGCTGTAAGCAAGCACATTCTCATTCAAAGTTGCAAGTTACTATGTAGGAACAAGTTTGTATAGGTATTTCAAAGATGCCCAGAACTGAGCTAAACGTTGTATGTCTCCAACTCATAGAAATAACTTCATGCCCCATCTCCCTTACTTCCAGCTAGTAAGAATCACATAATTCCTAACAAAATTTTGACACAGATTCCCAATTCGGGCATTCAGAACCTATAGCACGTTGCTGTAAGCAAGCACATTCTCATTCAAAGATGCAAGATACTATGTAGGAACAAGTTTGTATAGGTATTTCAAAGATGCCCAGAACTTAGCTAAACTTGGTATGTTTCCAACTCTTGAAATAACTTCATGCCCCATCTCCCTTACTTCCAGATAGTAAGGATCACATAATTCCTAACAAAGTTTTGACACAGATTCCCAATTCGGGCATTCAGAACATATAGCACGTTGCTGCAAGCAAGCACATTCTCATTCAAAGTTGCAAGTTACTATGTAGGAACAAGTTTGTATAGGTATTACAAAGATGCCCAGAACTGAGCTAAACTTGGTATGTGTCCAACTCCTAGAAATAACTTCATGCCCCATCTCCCTTACTTCCAGCTAGTAAGGATCACATAATTCCTAACAAAGTTTTGACACAGATTCCCAATTCGGGCATTCAGAACATATAGCACGTTGCTGTAAGCAAGCACATTCTCATTCAAAGTTGCAAGTTACTATGTAGGAACAAGTTTGTATAGGTATTTCAAAGATGCCCAGAACTGAGCTAAACTTGGTATGTGTCCAACTCCTAGAAATAACTTCATGCCCCATCTCCCTTACTTCCAGCTAGTAAGGATCACATAATTCCTAACAAAGTTTTGACACAGATTCCCAATTCGGGCATTCAGAACCTATAGCACGTTGCTGTAAGCAAGCACATTCTCATTCAAAGTTGCAAGTTACTATGTAGGAACAAGTTTGTATAGGTATTTCAAAGATGCCCAGAACTGAGCTAAACGTTGTATGTCTCCAACTCATAGAAATAACTTCATGCCCCATCTCCCTTACTTCCAGCTAGTAAGAATCACATAATTCCTAACAAAGTTTTGACACAGATTCCCAATTCGGGCATTCAGAACACATAGCACGTTGCTGTAAGCAAGCACATTCTCATTCAAAGATGCAAGTTACTATGTAGGAACAAGTTTGTATAGGTATTTCAAAGATGCCCAGAACTGAGCTAAACTTGGTATGTTTCCAACTCTTGAAATAACTTCATGCCCCATCTCCCTTACTTCCAGATAGTAAGGATCACATAATTCCTAACAAAGTTTTGAAACAGATTACCAATTCGGTCATTCAGAACATTTAGCACGTTGCTGTAAGCAAGCACATTCTCATTCAAAGTTGCAAGTTACTATGTAGGAACAAGTTTGTATAGGTATTTCAAAGATGCCCAGAACTGAGCTAAACTTGGTATGTGTCCAACTCCTAGAAATAACTTCATGCCTCAACTCCCTTACTTCCAGCTAGTAAGGATCACATAATTCCTAACAAAGTTTTGACACAGATTCCCAATTCGGGCATTCAGAACATATAGCACGTTGCTGTAAGCAAGCACATTTTCATTCAAAGATGCAAGTTACTATGTAGGAACAAGTTTGTATAGGTATTTCAAAGATGAACAGAACTGAGCTAAACTTGGTATGTGTCCAACTCCTAGAAATACCTTCATGCCCCATCTCCCTTACTTCCAGATAGTAAGGATCACATAATTTCTAACAAAATTTTGACACAGATTCCCAATTCGGGCATTCAGAACATATAGCACGTTGCTGTAAGCAAGCACATTCTCATTAAAATTGCAAGTTACTATGTAGGAACAATTTGTATAGGTATATCAAAGATGCCCAGAACTGAGCTAAACTTTGTATGTCTCCAACTCCTAGAAATAACTTCATGCCCCATCTCCCTTACTTCCATCTAGTAAGGATCACATAATTCCTAACAAAGTTTTGACACAGATTCCCAATTCGGGCATTCAGAACATATAGCACGTTGCTGTAAGCAAGCACATTCTCATTCACAGATGCAAGTTACTATGTAGGAACAAGTTTGTATAGGTATTTCAAAGATGCCCAGAACTGAGCTGTACTTGGTATGTCTCCAACTCCTAGAAATAACTTCATGCCCCATCTCCCTTACTTCCAGATAGTAAGGATCACATAATTCCTAACAAAGTTTTGACACAGATTCCCAATTCGGGCATTCAGAACATATAGCACGTTGCTGTAAGCAAGCACATTCTCATTCAAAGTTGCAAGTTACTATGTAGGAACAAGTTTGTATAGGTATTTCAAAGATGCCCAGAACTGAGCTAAACGTTGTATGTCTCCAACTCCTAGAAATAACTTCATGCCCCATCTCCCTTACTTCCATCTAGTAAGGATCACATAATTCCTAACAAAGTTTTGACACAGATTCCCAATTCGGGCATTCAGAACATATAGCACGTTGCTGTAAGCAAGCACATTCTCATTCAAAGATGCAAGTTACTATGTAGGAACAAGTTTGTATAGGTATTTCAAAGATGCCCAGAACTGAGCTAAACTTGGTATGTGTCCAACTCCTAGAAATAACTTCATGCCCCATCTCCCTTACTTCCAGCTAGTAAGGATCACATAATTCCTAACAAAATTTTGACACAGATTCCCAATTCGGGCATTCAGAACATATAGCACGTTGCTGCAAGCAAGCACATTCTCATTCAAAGTTGCAAGTTACTATGTAGGAACAAGTTTGTATAGGTATTTCAAAGATGCCCAGAACTGAGCTAAACTTGGTATGTGTCCAACTCCTAGAAATAACTTCATGCCCCATCTCCCTTACTTCCAGCTAGTAAGGATCACATAATTTCTAACAAAGTTTTGACACAGATTCCCAATTCGGGCATTCAGAACCTATAGCACGTTGCTGTAAGCAAGCACATTCTCATTCAAAGTTGCAAGTTACTATGTAGGAACAATTTGTATAGGTATTTCAAAGATGCCCAGAACTGAGCTAAACTTGGTATGTGTCCAACTCCTAGAAATAACTTCATGCCCCATCTCCCTTACTTCCAGCTAGCAAGGATCACATAATTCCTAACAAAGTTTTGACACAGATTCCCAATTCGGGCATCAGAACATATAGCACGTTGCTGTAAGCAAGCACATTCTCATTCAAAGTGCAAGTTACTATGTAGGAACAAGTTTGTATAGGTATTTCAAAGATGCCCAGAACTGAGTTAAACGTTGTATGTCTCCAACTCCTAGAAATAACTTCATGCCCCATCTCCCTTACTTCCATCTAGTAAGGATCACATAATTCCTAACAAAGTTTTGACACAGATTCCCAATTCGGGCATTCAGAACATATAGCACGTTGCTGTAAGCAAGCATATTCTCATTCAAAGATGCAAGTTGCTATGTAGGAACAAGTTTGTATAGGTATTTCAAAGATGCCCAGAACTGAGCTAAACTTGGTATGTCTCCAACTCCTAGAAATAACTTCATGCCCCATCTCCCTTACTTCCACATAGTAAGGATCACATAATTCCTAACAAAGTTTTGACACAGATTCCCAATTCGGGCATTCAGAACATATAGCACGTTGCTGCAAGCAAGCACATTCTCATTCAAATTTGCAAGTTACTATGTAGGAACAAGTTTGTATAGGTATTTCAAAGATGCCCAGAACTGAGCTAAACTTGGTATGTGTCCAACTCCTAGAAATAACTTCATGCCAGATCTCCCTTACTTCCAGCTAGTAAGGATCACATAATTCCCAACAATGTTTTGACACAAATTCCCAATTCGGGCATTCAGAACATATAGCACGTTGCTGTAAGCAAGCACATTCTCATTCAAAGTTGCAAGTTACTATGTAGGAACAAGTTTGAATAGGACTTTCAAAGGTGCCCAGAACTGAGCTAAACTTGGTATGTCTCCAACTCCTAGAAATAACTTGATGCCCCATCTCCCATACTTCCAGCTAGTAAGGATCACATAATTCCTAACAAAGTTTTGACACAGATTCCCTATTCGGGCATTCAGAACATATAGCACGTTGCTGTAAGCAAGCACATTCTCATTCAAAGTTGCAAGTTACTATGTAGGAACAAGTTTGTATAGGTATTTCAAAGATGCCCAGAACTGAGCTAAACTTGGTATGTGTCCAACTCCTAGAAATAACTTCATACCCCATCTCCCTTACTTCCATCTAGTAAGGATCACATAATTCCTAACAAAGTTTTGACACAGATTCCCAATTCGGGCATTCAGAACATATAGCACGTTGCTGTAAGCAAGCACATTCTCATTCAAAGATGCAAGTTGCTATGTAGGAACAGTTTTGTATAGGTATTTCAAAGATGCCCAGAACTGAGCTAAACTTGGTATGTCTCCAACTCCTAGATATAACTTCATGCCCCATCTCCCTTACTTCCAGATAGTAAGGATCACATAATTCCTAACAAAGTTTTGACACAGATTCCCAACTCGGGCATTCAGAACATATAGCACGTTGCTGCAAGCAAGCACATTCTCATTCAAAGTTGCAAGTTACTATGTAGGAACAAGTTTGTATAGGTATTTCTAAGATGCCCAGAACTGAGATAACTTGGTATGTGTCCAACTCCTAGAAATAACTTCATGCCCCATCTCCCTTACTTCTAGCTAGTAAGGATCACATAATTCCTAACAAAGTTTTGACACAGACTCCCAATTCGGGCATTCAGAACATATAGCACGTTGCTGTCAGCAAGCACATTCTCATTCAAAGTTGCAAGTTACTATGTAGGAACAAGTTTGTATAGGTATTTCAAAGATGCCCAGAACTGAGCTAAACTTGGTATGTCTCCAACTTCTAGAAATAACTTCATGCCCCATCTCCGTTACTTCCAGCTAGTAAGGATCACATAATTTCTAACAAAATTTGGACACAGATTCCCAATTCGGGCATTCAGAACATATAGCACGTTGCTGTAAGCAAGCACATTCTCATTCAAAGTTGCAAGTTACTATGTAGGAACAAGTTTGTATAGGTATTTCAAAGATGCCCAGAACTGAGCTAAACTTGGTATGTGTCCTACTCCTAGAAATAACTTCATGCCCCATCTCCCTTTCTTCCAGCTAGTAAGGATCACATAATTCCTAACAAAGTTTTGACACAGATTCCCAATTCGGGCATTCAGAACATATAGCACGTTGCTGTAAGCAAGCACATTCTCATTCAAAGTTGCAAGTTACTATGTAGGAACAAGTTTGTATAGGTATTTCAAAGATGCCCAGAACTGAGCTAAACTTGGTATGTGTCCAACTCCTAGAAATAACTTCATGCCCCATCTCCCTTACTTCCAGCTAGTAAGGATCACATAATTCCTAACAAAGTTTTGACACAGATTCCCAATTCGGGCATTCAGAACATATAGCACGTTGCTGTAAGCAAGCACATTCTCATTCAACGATGCAAGTTACTATGTAGGAACAAGTTTGTATAGGTATTTCAAAGATGCCCAGAACTGAGCGACACGTTGTATGTCTCCAACTCCTAGAAATAACTTCATGCCCCATCTCCCTTTCTTCCAGATAGTAAGGATCACATAATTCCTAACAAAGTTTTGACACAGATTCCCAATTCGGGCATTCAGAACATACACCACGTTGCTGCAAGCAAGCACATTCTCATTCAAAGTTGCAAGTTACTATGTAGGAACAAGTTTGTATAGGTATTTCAAAGATGCCCAGAACTTAGCTAAACTTGGTATGTGTCCAACTCCTAGAAATACCTTCATGCCCCAACTCCCTTACTTCCAGCTAGTAAGGATCACATAATTCCTAACAAATATTTGACACAGATTCCCAATTCGGGCATTCAGAACATATAGCACGTTGCTGTAAGCAAGCACATTCTCATTCAAAGTTGCCAGTCACTATGTAGGAATAAGTTTGTATAGGTATTTCAAAGATGGCCAGAACTGAGCTAAACGTTGTATGTCTCCAACACCTAGAAATAACTTCATGCCCCATCTCCCATACTTGCATCTAGTAAGGATCACATAATTCCTAACAAAGTTTTGACACAGATTCCCAATTCGGGCATTCAGAACATATAGCACGTTGCTGTAAGCAAGCACATTCTCATTCAAAGTTGCAAGTTACTATGTAGGAACAAGTTTGTATAGGTATTTCAAAGATGCCCAGAACTGAGCTAAACGTTGTATGTCTCCAACTCCTAGAAATAACTTCATGCCCCATCTCCCTTACTTCCATCTAGTAAGGATCACACAATTCCTAACATAGTTTTGACACAGATTACCAATTCGTGCATTCAGAACTTATAGCACGTTGCTGTAAGCAAGCACATTCTCATTCAAAGTTCCAAGTTACTATGTAGGAACAAGTTTGTATAGGTATTTCAAAGATGCCCAGAACTGAGCTAAACTTGGTATGTGTCCAACTCCTAGAAATAACTTCATGCCCCAACTCCTTTACTTCCAGCTAGTAAGGATCACATAATTCCTAACAAAGTTTTGACACAGATTCCCAATTCGGGCATTCAGAACACATAGCACGTTGCTGTAAGCAAGCACATTCTCATTCAAAGTTGCAAGTTACTATGTAGGAACAAGTTTGTATAGGTATTTCAAAGATGCCCAGAACTGAGCTAAACGTTGTATGTCTCCAACTCCTAGAAATAACTTCATGCCCCATCTCCCTTACTTCCAGCTAGTAAGAATCACATAAATCCTAACAAAGTTTTGACACAGATTCCCAATTCGGGCATTCAGAACCTATAGCACGTTGCTGTAAGCAAGCACATTCTCATTCAAAGATGCAAGTTACTATGTAGGAACTAGTTTGTATAGGTATTTCAAAGATGCCCAGAACTGAGCTAAACGTTGTATGTCTCCAACTCCTAGAAATAACTTCATGCCCCATCTCCCTTACTTCCATCTAGTAAGGATCACACAATTCCTAACATAGTTTTGACACAGATTACCAATTCGGGCATTCAGAACTTATAGCACGTTGCTGTAAGCAAGCACATTCTCATTCAAAGTTGCAAGTTATTATGTAGGAACAAGTTTGTATAGGTATTTCAAAGATGCCCAGAACTGAGCGACACGTTGTATGTCTCCAACTCCTAGAAATAACTTCATGCCCCATCTCCCTTTCTTCCAGATAGTAAGGATCACATAATTCCTAACAAAGTTTTGACACAGATTCCCAATTCGGGCATTCAGAACATACACCACGTTGCTGCAAGCAAGCACATTCTCATTCAAAGTTGCAAGTTACTATGTAGGAACAAGTTTGTATAGGTATTTCAAAGATGCCCAGAACTTAGCTAAACTTGGTATGTGTCCAACTCCTAGAAATACCTTCATGCCCCAACTCCCTTACTTCCAGCTAGTAAGGATCACATAATTCCTAACAAATATTTGACACAGATTCCCAATTCGGGCATTCAGAACATATAGCACGTTGCTGTAAGCAAGCACATTCTCATTCAAAGTTGCCAGTCACTATGTAGGAATAAGTTTGTATAGGTATTTCAAAGATGGCCAGAACTGAGCTAAACGTTGTATGTCTCCAACACCTAGAAATAACTTCATGCCCCATCTCCCATACTTGCATCTAGTAAGGATCACATAATTCCTAACAAAGTTTTGACACAGATTCCCAATTCGGGCATTCAGAACATATAGCACGTTGCTGTAAGCAAGCACATTCTCATTCAAAGTTGCAAGTTACTATGTAGGAACAAGTTTGTATAGGTATTTCAAAGATGCCCAGAACTGAGCTAAACGTTGTATGTCTCCAACTCCTAGAAATAACTTCATGCCCCATCTCCCTTACTTCCATCTAGTAAGGATCACACAATTCCTAACATAGTTTTGACACAGATTACCAATTCGTGCATTCAGAACTTATAGCACGTTGCTGTAAGCAAGCACATTCTCATTCAAAGTTCCAAGTTACTATGTAGGAACAAGTTTGTATAGGTATTTCAAAGATGCCCAGAACTGAGCTAAACTTGGTATGTGTCCAACTCCTAGAAATAACTTCATGCCCCAACTCCTTTACTTCCAGCTAGTAAGGATCACATAATTCCTAACAAAGTTTTGACACAGATTCCCAATTCGGGCATTCAGAACACATAGCACGTTGCTGTAAGCAAGCACATTCTCATTCAAAGTTGCAAGTTACTATGTAGGAACAAGTTTGTATAGGTATTTCAAAGATGCCCAGAACTGAGCTAAACGTTGTATGTCTCCAACTCCTAGAAATAACTTCATGCCCCATCTCCCTTACTTCCAGCTAGTAAGAATCACATAAATCCTAACAAAGTTTTGACACAGATTCCCAATTCGGGCATTCAGAACCTATAGCACGTTGCTGTAAGCAAGCACATTCTCATTCAAAGATGCAAGTTACTATGTAGGAACTAGTTTGTATAGGTATTTCAAAGATGCCCAGAACTGAGCTAAACGTTGTATGTCTCCAACTCCTAGAAATAACTTCATGCCCCATCTCCCTTACTTCCATCTAGTAAGGATCACACAATTCCTAACATAGTTTTGACACAGATTACCAATTCGGGCATTCAGAACTTATAGCACGTTGCTGTAAGCAAGCACATTCTCATTCAAAGTTGCAAGTTATTATGTAGGAACAAGTTTGTATAGGTATTTCAAAGATGCCCAGAACTGAGCTAAACTTGGTATGTGTCCAACTCCTAGAAATAACTTCATGCCCCAACTCCTTTACTTCCAGGTAGTAAGGATCACATAATTCCTAACAAAGTTTTGACACAGATTCCCAATTCGGGCATTCAGAACACATAGCACGTTGCTGTAAGCAAGCACATTCTCATTCAAAGTTGCAAGTTACTATGTAGGAACAAGTTTGTATAGGTATTTCAAAGATGCCCAGAACTGAGCTAAACGTTGTATGTCTCCAACTCATAGAAATAACTTCATGCCCCATCTCCCTTACTTCCAGCTAGTAAGAATCACATAATTCCTAACAAAATTTTGACACAGATTCCCAATTCGGGCATTCAGAACCTATAGCACGTTGCTGTAAGCAAGCACATTCTCATTCAAAGATGCAAGATACTATGTAGGAACAAGTTTGTATAGGTATTTCAAAGATGCCCAGAACTTAGCTAAACTTGGTATGTTTCCAACTCTTGAAATAACTTCATGCCCCATCTCCCTTACTTCCAGATAGTAAGGATCACATAATTCCTAACAAAGTTTTGACACAGATTCCCAATTCGGGCATTCAGAACATATAGCACGTTGCTGCAAGCAAGCACATTCTCATTCAAAGTTGCAAGTTACTATGTAGGAACAAGTTTGTATAGGTATTACAAAGATGCCCAGAACTGAGCTAAACTTGGTATGTGTCCAACTCCTAGAAATAACTTCATGCCCCATCTCCCTTACTTCCAGCTAGTAAGGATCAGATAATTTCTAACAAAGTTTTGACACAGATTCCCAATTCGGGCATTCAGAACCTATAGCACGTTGCTGTAAGCAAGCACATTCTCATTCAAAGTTGCAAGTTACTATGTAGGAACAATTTGTATAGGTATTTCAAAGATGCCCAGAACTGAGCTAAACTTGGTATGTGTCCAACTCCTAGAAATAACTTCATGCCCCATCTCCCTTACTTCCAGCTAGCAAGGATCACATAATTCCTAACAAAGTTTTGACACAGATTCCCAATTCGGGCATCAGAACATACAGCACGTTGCTGTAAGCAAGCACATTCTCATTCAAAGTGCAAGTTACTATGTAGGAACAAGTTTGTATAGGTATTTCAAAGATGCCCAGAACTGAGTTAAACGTTGTATGTCTCCAACTCCTAGAAATAACTTCATGCCCCATCTCCCTTACTTCCATCTAGTAAGGATCACATAATTCCTAACAAAGTTTTGACACAGATTCCCAATTCGGGCATTCAGAACATATAGCACGTTGCTGTAAGCAAGCATATTCTCATTCAAAGATGCAAGTTGCTATGTAGGAACAAGTTTGTATAGGTATTTCAAAGATGCCCAGAACTGAGCTAAACTTGGTATGTCTCCAACTCCTAGAAATAACTTCATGCCCCATCTCCCTTACTTCCACATAGTAAGGATCACATAATTCCTAACAAAGTTTTGACACAGATTCCCAATTCGGGCATTCAGAACATATAGCACGTTGCTGCAAGCAAGCACATTCTCATTCAAATTTGCAAGTTACTATGTAGGAACAAGTTTGTATAGGTATTTCAAAGATGCCCAGAACTGAGCTAAACTTGGTATGTGTCCAACTCCTAGAAATAACTTCATGCCAGATCTCCCTTACTTCCAGCTAGTAAGGATCACATAATTCCCAACAATGTTTTGACACAAATTCCCAATTCGGGCATTCAGAACATATAGCACGTTGCTGTAAGCAAGCACATTCTCATTCAAAGTTGCAAGTTACTATGTAGGAACAAGTTTGAATAGGACTTTCAAAGGTGCCCAGAACTGAGCTAAACTTGGTATGTCTCCAACTCCTATAAATAACTTGATGCCCCATCTCCCATACTTCCAGCTAGTAAGGATCACATAATTCCTAACAAAGTTTTGACACAGATTCCCTATTCGGGCATTCAGAACATATAGCACGTTGCTGTAAGCAAGCACATTCTCATTCAAAGTTGCAAGTTACTATGTAGGAACAAGTTTGTATAGGTATTTCAAAGATGCCCAGAACTGAGCTAAACTTGGTATGTGTCCAACTCCTAGAAATAACTTCATACCCCATCTCCCTTACTTCCATCTAGTAAGGATCACATAATTCCTAACAAAGTTTTGACACAGATTCCCAATTCGGGCATTCAGAACATATAGCACGTTGCTGTAAGCAAGCACATTCTCATTCAAAGATGCAAGTTGCTATGTAGGAACAGTTTTGTATAGGTATTTCAAAGATGCCCAGAACTGAGCTAAACTTGGTATGTCTCCAACTCCTAGATATAACTTCATGCCCCATCTCCCTTACTTCCAGATAGTAAGGATCACATAATTCCTAACAAAGTTTTGACACAGATTCCCAACTCGGGCATTCAGAACATATAGCACGTTGCTGCAAGCAAGCACATTCTCATTCAAAGTTGCAAGTTACTATGTAGGAACAAGTTTGTATAGGTATTTCTAAGATGCCCAGAACTGAGATAACTTGGTATGTGTCCAACTCCTAGAAATAACTTCATGCCCCATCTCCCTTACTTCTAGCTAGTAAGGATCACATAATTCCTAACAAAGTTTTGACACAGACTCCCAATTCGGGCATTCAGAACATATAGCACGTTGCTGTCAGCAAGCACATTCTCATTCAAAGTTGCAAGTTACTATGTAGGAACAAGTTTGTATAGGTATTTCAAAGATGCCCAGAACTGAGCTAAACTTGGTATGTCTCCAACTTCTAGAAATAACTTCATGCCCCATCTCCGTTACTTCCAGCTAGTAAGGATCACATAATTTCTAACAAAATTTGGACACAGATTCCCAATTCGGGCATTCAGAACATATAGCACGTTGCTGTAAGCAAGCACATTCTCATTCAAAGTTGCAAGTTACTATGTAGGAACAAGTTTGTATAGGTATTTCAAAGATGCCCAGAACTGAGCTAAACTTGGTATGTGTCCAACTCCTAGAAATAACTTCATGCCCCATCTCCCTTTCTTCCAGCTAGTAAGGATCACATAATTCCTAACAAAGTTTTGACACAGATTCCCAATTCGGGCATTCAGAACATATAGCACGTTGCTGTAAGCAAGCACATTCTCATTCAAAGTTGCAAGTTACTATGTAGGAACAAGTTTGTATAGGTATTTCAAAGATGCCCAGAACTGAGCTAAACTTGGTATGTGTCCAACTCCTAGAAATAACTTCATGCCCCATCTCCCTTACTTCCAGCTAGTAAGGATCACATAATTCCTAACAAAGTTTTGACACAGATTCCCAATTCGGGCATTCAGAACATATAGCACGTTGCTGTAAGCAAGCACATTCTCATTCAACGATGCAAGTTACTATGTAGGAACAAGTTTGTATAGGTATTTCAAAGATGCCCAGAACTGAGCGACACGTTGTATGTCTCCAACTCCTAGAAATAACTTCATGCCCCATCTCCCTTTCTTCCAGATAGTAAGGATCACATAATTCCTAACAAAGTTTTGACACAGATTCCCAATTCGGGCATTCAGAACATACACCACGTTGCTGCAAGCAAGCACATTCTCATTCAAAGTTGCAAGTTACTATGTAGGAACAAGTTTGTATAGGTATTTCAAAGATGCCCAGAACTTAGCTAAACTTGGTATGTGTCCAACTCCTAGAAATACCTTCATGCCCCAACTCCCTTACTTCCAGCTAGTAAGGATCACATAATTCCTAACAAATATTTGACACAGATTCCCAATTCGGGCATTCAGAACATATAGCACGTTGCTGTAAGCAAGCACATTCTCATTCAAA
This sequence comes from Diceros bicornis minor, assembly GCF_020826845.1. NCBI lineage: Eukaryota > Metazoa > Chordata > Mammalia > Perissodactyla > Rhinocerotidae > Diceros > Diceros bicornis. Next base: position 1,204,828 of record NW_026690857.1, on the reverse strand, counting down.
GTTGCCAGTCACTATGTAGGAATAAGTTTGTATAGGTATTTCAAAGATGGCCAGAACTGAGCTAAACGTTGTATGTCTCCAACACCTAGAAATAACTTCATGCCCCATCTCCCATACTTGCATCTAGTAAGGATCACATAATTCCTAACAAAGTTTTGACACAGATTCCCAATTCGGGCATTCAGAACATATAGCACGTTGCTGTAAGCAAGCACATTCTCATTCAAAGTTGCAAGTTACTATGTAGGAACAAGTTTGTATAGGTATTTCAAAGATGCCCAGAACTGAGCTAAACGTGGTATGTCTCCAACTCCTAGAAATAACTTCATGCCCCATCTCCCTTACTTCCATCTAGTAAGGATCACACAATTCCTAACATAGTTTTGACACAGATTACCAATTCGGGCATTCAGAACTTATAGCACGTTGCTGTAAGTAAGCACATTCTCATTCAAAGTTCCAAGTTACTATGTAGGAACAAGTTTGTATAGGTATTTCAAAGATGCCCAGAACTGAGCTAAACTTGGTATGTGTCCAACTCCTAGAAATAACTTCATGCCCCAACTCCTTTACTTCCAGCTAGTAAGGATCACATAATTCCTAACAAAATTTTGACACAGATTCCCAATTCGGGCATTCAGAACACATAGCACGTTGCTGTAAGCAAGCACATTCTCATTCAAAGTTGCAAGTTACTATGTAGGAACAAGTTTGTATAGGTATTTCAAAGATGCCCAGAACTGAGCTAAACGTTGTATGTCTCCAACTCATAGAAATAACTTCATGCCCCATCTCCATTACTTCCAGCTAGTAAGAATCACATAAATCCTAACAAAGTTTTGACACAGATTCCCAATTCGGGCATTCAGAACCTATAGCACGTTGCTGTAAGCAAGCACATTCTCATTCAAAGATGCAAGTTACTATGTAGGAACAAGTTTGTATAGGTATTTCAAAGATGCCCAGAACTTAGCTAAACTTGGTATGTTTCCAACTCCTAGAAATAACTTCATGCCCCATCTCCCTTACTTCCAGATAGTAAGGATCACATAATTCCTAACAAAGTTTTGAAACAGATTACCAATTCGGTCATTCAGAACATTTAGCACGTTGCTGTAAGCAAGCACATTCTCATTCAAAGTTGCAAGTTACTATGTAGGAACAAGTTTGTATAGGTATTTCAAAGATGCCCAGAACTGAGCTAAACTTGGTATGTCTCCAACTCCTAGAAATAACTTCATGCCCCATCTCCCTTACTTCCATCTAGTAAGGATCACATAATTCCTAACAAAGTTTTGACACAGATTCCCAATTCGGGCATTCAGAACATATACCACGTTGCTGCAAGCAAGCACATTCTCATTCAAAGTTGCAAGTTACTATGTAGGAACAAGTTTGTATAGGTATTTCAAAGATGCCCAGAACTGAGCTAAACTTGGTATGTGTCCAACTCCTAGAAATACCTTCATGCCCCAACTCCCTTACTTCCAGATAGTAAGGATCACATAATTCCTAACAAAGTTTTGACACAGATTCCCAATTCGTGCATTCAGAACATATAGCACGTTGCTGTAAGCCAGCACATTCTCATTCAAAGTTGCCAGTCACTATGTAGGAATAAGTTTGTATAGGTATTTCAAAGATGGCCAGAACTGAGCTAAACGTTGTATGTCTCCAACACCTAGAAATAACTTCATGCCCCATCTCCCTTACTTGCATCTAGTAAGGATCACATAATTCCTAACAAAGTTTTGACACAGATTCCCAATTCGGGCATTCAGAACATATAGCACGTTGCTGTAAGCAAGCACATTCTCATTCAAAGTTGCAAGTTACTATGTAGGAACAAGTTTGTATAGGTATTTCAAAGATGCCCAGAACTGAGCTAAACGTTGTATGTCTCCAACTCCTAGAAATAACTTCATGCCCCATCTCCCTTACTTCCATCTAGTAAGGATTACACAATTCCTAACATAGTTTTGACACAGATTACCAATTCGGGCATTCAGAACTTATAGCACGTTGCTGTAAGCAAGCACATTCTCATTCAAAGTTGCAAGTTATTATGTAGGAACAAGTTTGTATAGGTATTTCAAAGATGCCCAGAACTGAGCTAAACTTGGTATGTGTCCAACTCCTAGAAATAACTTCATGCCCCAACTCCTTTACTTCCAGGTAGTAAGGATCACATGATTCCTAACAAAGTTTTGACACAGATTCCCAATTCGGGCATTCAGAACACATAGCACGTTGCTGTAAGCAAGCACATTCTCATTCAAAGTTGCAAGTTACTATGTAGGAACAAGTTTGTATAGGTATTTCAAAGATGCCCAGAACTGAGCTAAACGTTTTATGTCTCCAACTCATAGAAATAGCTTCATGCCCCATCTCCCTTACTTCCAGCTAGTAAGAATCACATAATTCCTAACAAAGTTTTGACACAGATTCCCAATTCGGGCATTCAGAACCTATAGCACGTTGCTGTAAGCAAGCACATTCTCATTCAAAGATGCAAGATACTATGTAGGAACAAGTTTGTATAGGTATTTCAAAGATGCCCAGAACTTAGCTAAACTTGGTATGTTTCCAACTCTTGAAATAACTTCATGCCCCATCTCCCTTACTTCCAGATAGTAAGGATCACATAATTCCTAACAACGTTTTGACACAGATTCCCAATTCGGGCATTCAGAACATATAGCACGTTGCTGCAAGCAAGCACATTCTCATTCAAAGTTGCAAGTTACTATGTAGGAACAAGTTTGTATAGGTATTTCAAAGATGCCCAGAACTGAGCTAAACTTGGTATGTGTCCAACTCCTAGAAATAACTTCATGCCCCATCTCCCTTACTTCCAGCTATTAAGGATCAGATAATTTCTAACAAAGTTTTGACACAGATTCCCAATTCGGGCATTCAGAACCTATAGCACGTTGCTGTAAGCAAGCACATTCTCATTGAAAGTTGCAAGTTACTATGTAGGAACAATTTGTATAGGTATTTCAAAGATGCCCAGAACTGAGCTAAACTTGGTATGTGTCCAACTCCTAGAAATAACTTCATGCCCCATCTCCCTTACTTCCAGCTAGTAAGGATCACATAATTCCTAACAAAGTTTTGACACAGATTCCCAATTCGGGCATTCAGAACATATAGCGAGTTGCTGTAAGCAAGCAGATTCTCATTCAAAGTTGCAAGTTACTATGTAGGAACAAGTTTGTATAGGTATTTCAAAGATGCCCAGAACTGAGCTAAACTTGGTATGTGTCCAAGTCCTAGAAATAACTTCATGCCCCATCTCCCTTTCTTCCAGCTAGTAAGGATCACATAATTCCTAACAAAGTTTTGACACAGATTCCCAATTCGGGCATTCAGAACATATAGCACGTTGCTGTAAGCAAGCACATTCTCATTCAAAGTTGCAAGTTACTATGTAGGAACAAGTTTGTATAGGTATTTCAAAGATGCCCAGAACTGAGCTAAACTTGGTATGCCTCCAACTCCTAGAAATAACTTCATGCCCCATCTCCCTTACTTCCAGCTAGTAAGGATCACATAATTCCTAACAAAGTTTTGACACAGATTCCCAATTCGGGCATTCAGAACATATAGCACGTTGCTGTAAGCAAGCACATTCTCATTCAAAGTTGCAAGTTACTATGTAGGAACAAGTTTGTATAGGTATTTCAAAGATGCCCAGAACTGAGCTAAACTTGGTATGTGTCCAACTCCTAGAAATAAATTCATGCCCCAATTCACTTACTTCCAGCGAGTAAGGATCACATAATTCCTAACAAAGTTTCGACACAGATTCCCAATTCGGGCATTCAGAACCTATAGCACGTTGCTGTAAGCAAGCACATTCTCATTCAAAGATGCAAGTTACTATGTAGGAACAAGTTTGTATATGTATTTCAAAGATGCCCAGAACTTAGCTAAACTTGGTATGTCTCCAACTCCTAGAAATAACTTTATGCCCCATCTCCCTTACTTCCAGCTAGTAAGGATCACATAATTTCTAACAAAATTTTGACACAGATTCCCAATTCGGGCATTCAGAACATTTAGCACGTTGCTGTAAGCAAGCACATTCTCATTCAAAGTTGCAAGTTACTATGTAGGAACAAGTTTGTGTAGGTATTTCAAAGATGCCCAGAACTGAGCTAAACTTGGTATGTGTCCAACTCCTAGAAATAATTTCATGCCCCATCTCCCTTACTTCCAGCTAGTAAGGATCACATAATTCCTAACAAAGTTTTGAAACAGATTCCCAATTAGAGCATTCAGAACATATAGCACGTTGCTGTAAGCAAGCACATTCTCATTCAAAGTTGCATGTTACTATGTAGGAACAAGTTTGTATAGGTATTTCAAAGATGCCCAGAACTGAGCTAAACTTGGTATGTGTCCAACTCCTAGAAATAACTTCATGCCCCATCTCCCTTACTTCCAGCTAGTAAGGATCACATAATTCCTAACAAAGTTTTGACACAGATTCCCAATTCGGGCATTCAGAACATATAGCACGTTGCTGTAAGCAAGCACATTCTGATTCAAAGTTGCAAGTTTCTATGTAGGAACAAGTTTGTATAGGTATATCAAAGATGCCCAGAACTGAACTAAACTTGGTATGTGTCCTACCTCTGGAAATAACTTCATGCCCCATCTCCCTTACTTCCAGCTAGTAAGGATCACATAATTCCTAACAAAGTTTTGACACAGATTCCCATTTCGGGCATTCAGAACATATAGCACGTTGCTGTAAGCAAGCACATTCTCATTCAAAGTTGCAAGTTACTATGTAGGAACAAGTTTGTATAGGTATTTCAAAGATGCCCAGAACTGAGCTAAACTTGGTATGTGTCCAACTCCTAGAAATAAATTCATGCGCCAATTCCCTTACTTCCAGCGAGTAAGGATCACATAATCCCTAACAAAGTTTTGACACAGATTCCCAATTCGGGCATTCAGAACCTATAGCACGTTGCTGTAAGCAAGCACATTCTCATTCAAAGTTGCAAGTTACTATGTAGGAACAAGTTTGTATATGTATTTCAAAGATGCCCAGAACTTAGCTAAACTTGGTATGTCTCCAACTCCTAGAAATAACTTCATGCCCCATCTCCCTTACTTCCAGCTAGTAAGGATCACATAATTTCTAACAAAATTTTGACACAGATTCCCAATTCGGGCATTCAGAACATATAGCACCTTGCTGTAAGCAAGCACATTCTGATTCAAAGTTGCAAGTTTCTATGTAGGAACAAGTTTGTATAGGTATTTCAAAGATGCCCAGAACTGAACTAAACTTGGTATGTGTCCTACCTCTGGAAATAACTTCATGCCCCATCTCCCTTACTTCCAGCTAGTAAGGATCACATAATTCCTAACAAAGTTTTGACACAGATTCCCAATTCGGGCATTCAAAACATATAGCACGTTGCTGTAAGCAAGCACATTCTCATTCCAAGTTGCAAGTTACTATGTAGGAACAAGTTTGTATAGGTATTTCAAAGATGCCCAGAACTGAGCTAAACGTTGTATGTCTCCAACTCCTAGAAATAACTTCATGTCCCATCTCCCTTACTTCCATCTAGTAAGGATCAAATAATTCCTAACAAAGTTTTGACACAGATTCCCAATTCGGGCATTCAGAACATATAGCACGTTGCTGTAAGCAAGCACATTCTCATTCAAAGATGCAAGTTACTATGTAGGAACAAGTTTGTATAGGTATTTCAAAGATGCCCAGAACTGAGCTAATCTTGGTATATTTCCAACTCCTAGAAATAACTTCATGCCCCAACTCCCTTACATCCAGCTATTAAGGATCACATAATTCCTAACAAAGTTTTGACACAGATTCCCAATTCGGGCATTCAGAACCTATAGCACGTTGCTGTAAGCAAGCACATTCTCATTCAAAGTTGCAAGTTACTATGTAGGAACAAGTTTGTATATGTATTTCAAAGATGCCCAGAACTGAGCTAAACTTGGTATGTCTCCAACTCCTAGAAATAACTTCATGCCCCATCTCCCTTACTTCCAGCTAGTAAGGATCACATAATTCCTAACAAAGTTTTGACACAGATTCCCAATTCGGGCATCAGAACATATAGCACGTTGCTGTAAGCAAGCACATTCTCATTCAAAGTTGCAAGTTACTATGTAGGAACAAGTTTGTATAGGTATTTCAAAGATGCCCAGAACTGAGCTAAACTTGGTATGTGTCCAACTCCTGGAAATAATTTCATGCCCCATCTCCCTTACTTCCAGCTAGTAAGGATCACATAATTCCTAACAAAGTTTTGACACAGATTCCCACTTAGGGCATTCAGAACATATAGCACGTTGCTGTAAGCAAGCACATTCTCATTCAAAGTTGCAAGTTACTATGTAGGAACAAGTTTGTATAGGTATTTCAATATGCCCAGAACTGAGCTAAACTTGGTATGTCTCCAACTCCTAGAAATAACTTCATGCCCCATCTCCCTTACTTCCAGCTAGTAAGGATCACATAATTCCTAACAAAGTTTTGACACAGATTCCCAATTCGGGCATTCAGAACATATAGCACGTTGCTGTAAGCAAGCACATTCTCATTCAGAGTTGCAAGTTACTATGTAGGAACAAGTTTGTATAGGTATTTCAAAGATGCCCAGAACTGAGCTAAACTTGGTATGTGTCCTACCTCTGGAAATAATTTCATGCCCCAACTCCCTTACTTCCAGCTAGTAAGGATCACATAATTCCTAACAAAGTTTTGACACAGATTCCCAATTCGGGCATTCAGAACATACAGCACGTTGCTGTAAGCAAGCACATTCTCATTCAAAGTTGCAAGTTACTATGTAGGAACAAGTATGTATAGGTATTTCAAAGATGCCCAGAACTGAGCTAAACGTTGTATGTCTCCAACTACTAGAAATAACTTCATGCCCCATCTCCCTTACTTCCATCTAGTAAGGATCAAATAATTCCTAACAAAGTTTTGACACAGATTCCCAATTCGGGCATTCAGAACATATAGCACGTTGCTGTAAGCAAGCACATTCTCATTCAAAGTTGCAAGTTACTATGCAGGAACAAGTTTGTATAGGTATTTCAAAGATGCCCAGAACTGAGCTAAACGTTGTATGTCTCCAACTCCTAGAAATAACTTCATGCCCCATCTCCCTTACTTCCATCTAGTAAGGATCACATAATTCCTAACAAAGTTTTGACACAAATTCCCAATTCGGGCATTCAGAACATATAGCACGTTGCTGTAAGCAAGCACATTCTCATTCAAAGTTGCAAGTTACTATGTAGGAACAAGTTTGTATAGGTATTTCAAAGATGTCCAGAACTGAGCTAAACTTGGTATGTGTCCAACTCCTAGAAATAACTTCATGCCCCAACTCCCTTACTTCCAGCTAGTAAGGATCACATAATTCCTAACAAAGTTTTGACACAGATTCCCAATTCGGGCATTCAGAACATATAGCACGTTGCTGTAAGCAAGCACATTCTCATTCAAAGTTGCAAGTTACTATGTAGGAACAAGTTTGTATAGGTATTTCAAAGATGCCCAGAACTGAGCTAAACGTTCTATGTCTCCAACGCCTAGAAATAACATCATGCCCCATCTCCCTTACTTCCAGCTAGTAAGGATCACATAATTCCTAACAAAGTTTTGACACAGATTCCCAATTCGGGCATTCAGAACATATAGCACGTTGCTGTAAGCAAGCACATTCTCATTCAAAGATGCAAGTTACTATGTAGGAAGAGTTTTGTATAGGTATTTCAAAGATGCCCAGAACTGAGCTAAACTTGGTATGTCTCCAACTCCTAGAAATAACTTCATGCCCCATCTCCCTTACTTCCAGCTAGTAAGGATCACATAATTCCTAACAAAGTTTTGACACAGATTCCCAATTAGGGCATTCAAAACATATAGCACGTTGCTGCAAGCAAGCACATTCTCATTCAAAGTTGCAAGTTACTATGTAGGAACAAGTTTGTATAGGTATTTCAAAGATGCCCAGAACTGAGCTAAACTTGTTATGTGTCCAACTCCTAGAAATAACTTCATGACCCAACTCCCTTACTTCCAGCAAGTAAGGATCACATAATTCCTAACAAAGTTTTGACACAGATTCCCAATTCGGGCATTCAGAACCTATAGCACGTTGCTGTAAGCAAGCACATTCTCATTCAAAGTTGCAAGTTACTAGGTAGGAACAAGTTGGTATAGGTATTTCACTGATGCCCAGAACTGAGTTAAACTTGGTATGTCTCCAACTCCTAGAAATAACTTCTTTCCCCATCTCCCTTACTTCCAGCTAGTAAGGATCACATAATTTCTAACAAAGTTTTGACACAGATTCCCAATTCGGTCATCAGAACATATAGCACGTTGCTGTAAGCAAGCACATTCTCATTCAAAGTTGCAAGTTACTATGTAGGAACAAGTTTGTATAGGTATTTCAAAGATGCCCAGAACTGAGCTAAACTTGGTATGTGTCCAACTCCTAGAAATAATTTCATGCCCCATCTCCCTTACTTCCAGCTAGTAAGGATCACATAATTCCTAACAAAGTTTTGACACAGATTCCCAATTAGGGCATTCAGAACATATAGCACGTTGCTGTAAGCAAGCACATTCTCATTCAAAGTTGCAAGTTACTATGTAGGTACAAGTTTGTATAGGTATTTCAAAGATGCCCAGAACTGAGCTAAACTTGGTATGTCTCCAACTCCTAGAAATAACTTCATGCCCCATCTCCCTTACTTCCATCTAGTAAGGATCACATAATTTCAGAAAGATTTGACACAGATTCCCAATTCGGGCATTCAGAACATATAGCATGTTGCTGTTAGCAAGCACATTCTCATTAAAAGTTGCAAGTAACTATGTAGGAACAAGTTTGTATAGGTATTTCAAAGATGCCCAGAACTGAGCTAAACTTGGTATGTGTCCAACTCCTAGAAATAACTTCATGCCCCAACTCCCTTACTTCCAGCTAGTAGGGATCACATTATTCCTAACAAAATTTTGACACAGATTCCAAATTCGGGCATTCAGAACATATAGCACGTTGCTGTAAGCAAGCACATTCTCATTCAAAGTTGCAAGTTACTATGTAGGAACAAGTTTGTATAGGTATTTCAAAGATGCCCAGAACTGAACTAAAGTTGGTATGTCTCCAACTCCTAGAAATACCTTCATGCCCCAACTCCCTTACTTCCAGCTAGTAAGGATCATATAATTCCTAACAAATTTTGACACAAATTCCCAATTCGGGCATTCAGAACATATAGCACGTTGCTGTAAGCAAGCACATTCTCATTCAAAGTTGCCAGTTAATATGTAGGAACAAGTTTGTATAGGTATTTCAAAGATGCCCAGAACTGAGCTAAACTTGGTATGTCTACAACTCCTAGAAATAACTTCATGCCCCATCTCCCTTACTTCCAGCTAGTAAGGATCACATAATTCCTTATAAAGTTTTGACACAGATTCCCAATTCGGGCATTCAGAACATATAGCACGTTGCTGTAAGCAAGCACATTCTCATTCAAAGTTGCAAGTTACTATGTAGGAACAAGTTTGTATAGGTATTTCAAAGATGCCCAGAACTGAGCTAAACGTTGTCTGTCTCCAACTCCTAGAAATAGCTTCATGCCCCATCTCCCTTACTTCCAGCTAGTAAGGATCACATAATTCCTAACAAAGATTTGACACAGATTCCCAATTCCGGCATTCAGAACATATAGCACGTTGCTGTAAGCAAGCACATTCTCATTCAAAGTTGCAAGTTACTATGTAGGAACAAGTTTGTATAGGTATTTCAAAGATGCCCAGAACTGAGCTAAACTTGGTATGTGTCCAACTCCTAGAAATAATTTCATGCCCCAACTCCCTTACTTCCAGCTAGTAAGGATCACATAATTCCTAACAAAGTTTTGACACAGATTCCCAATTCGGGCATTCAGAACATATAGCAAATTGCTGTAAGCAACACATTCTCATTCAAAGTTGCAAGTTACTATGTAGGAACAAGTTTGTATAGGTATTTCAAAGATGCCCAGAACTGAGCTAAACGTTGTATATCTCCAACTCCTAGAAATAACTTCATGCCCCATCTCCCTTACTTCCAGCTAGTAAGGATCACATAATTCCTAACAAAGTTTTGACACAGATTCCCAATTCGGGCATTCAGAAGATATAGCACGTTGCTGTAAGCAAGCACATTCTCATTCAAAGTTGCAAGTTACTATGTAGGAACGAGTTTATATAGGTATTTCAAAGATGCCCAGAACTAAGCTAAACTTGGTATGTGTCCTACCTCTGGAAATAACTTCATGCCCCATCTCCCTTACTTCCAGCTAGTAAGGATCACATAATTCCTAACAAAGTTTTGACACAGATTCCCAATTCGGGCATTCAGAACATATAGCACGTTGCTGTAAGCAAGCACATTCTCATTCAAAGTTGCAAGTTACTATGTAGGAACAAGTTTGTATAGGTATTTCAATGATGCCCAGAACTGAGCTAAACGTTGTATGTGTCCAACTCCTAGAAATAACTTCATGCCCCATCTCCCTAACTTCCAGCTAGTAAGGATCACATAATTCCTAACAAAATTTTGACACAGATTCCCAATTCGGGCATTCAGAACATATAGCACGTTGCTGTAAGCACGCACATTCTCATTCAAAGTTGCAAGTTACTATGTAGGAACAAGTTTGTATAGGTATTTCAAAGATGTCCAGAACTGAGCTAAACTTGGTATGTGCCCAACTCCTAGAAATAACTTCATGCCCCATCTCCCTTACTTCCAGCTAGTAAGGATCACATAATTCCTAACAAAGTTTTGACACAGATTCCCAATTCGGGCATTCAGAACATATAGCACGTTGCTGTAAGCAAGCACATTCTCATTCAAAGTTGCAAGTTAGTATGTAGGAACAAGTTTGTATAGGTATTTCAAAGATGCCCAGAACTGAGCTAAACTTGGTATGTCTCCAACTCCTAGAAATAACTTCATGCCCCATCACCCTTACTTCCATCTAGTAAGGATCACATAATTTCAGAAAGATTTGACACAGATTCCCAATTCGGGCATTCAGAACATATAGCATGTTACTGTTAGCAAGCACATTCTCATTAAAAGTTGCAAGTAACTATGTAGGAACAAGTTTGTATAGGTATTTCAAAGATGCCCAGAACTGAGCTAAACATGGTATGTGTCAAACTCCTAGAAATAACTTCATGCCCCAACTCCCTTACTTCCAGCTAGTAGGGATCACATTATTCCTAACAAAATTTTGACACAGATTCCCAATTCGGGCATTCAGAACATATAGCACGTTGCTGTAAGCAAGCACATTCTCATTCAAAGTTGCAAGTTACTATGTAGGAACAAGTTTGTATAGGTATTTCAAAGATGCCCAGAACTGAACTAAAGTTGGTATGTCTCCAACTCCTAGAAATACCTTCATGCCCCAACTCCCTTTCTTCCAGCTAGTAAGGATCATATAATTCCTAACAAATTTTGACACAGATTCCCAATTCGGGCATTCAGAACATATAGCACGTTGCTGTAAGCAAGCACATTCTCATTCAAAGTTGCCAGTTAATATGTAGGAACAAGTTTGTATAGGTATTTCAAAGATGCCCAGAACTGAGCTAAACTTGGTATGTCTACAACTCCTAGAAATAACTTCATGCCCCATCTCACTTACTTCCAGCTAGTAAGGATCACATAATTCCTTACAAAGTTTTGACACAGATTCCCAATTCGGGCATTCAGAACATATAGCACGTTGCTGTAAGCAAGCACATTCTCATTCAAAGTTGCAAGTTACTATGTAGGAACAAGTTTGTATAGGTATTTCAAAGATGCCCAGAACTGAGCTAAACGTTGTATGTCTCCAACTCCTAGAAATAGCTTCATGCCCCATCTCCCTTACTTCCAGCTAGTAAGGATCACATAATTCCTAACAAAGATTTGACACAGATTCCCAATTCCGGCATTCAGAACATATAGCACGTTGCTGTAAGCAAGCACATTCTCATTCAAAGTTGCAAGTTACTATGTAGGAACAAGTTTGTATAGGTATTTCAAAGATGCCCAGAACTGAGCTAAACTTGGTATGTGTCCAACTCCTAGAAATAATTTCATGCCCCAACTCCCTTACTTACAGCTAGTAAGGATCACATAATTCCTAACAAAGTTTTGACGCAGATTCCCAATTCGGGCATTCAGAACATATAGCACATTGCTGTAAGCAACACATTCTCATTCAAAGTTGCAAGTTACTATGTAGGAACAAGTTTGTATAGGTATTTCAAAGATGCCCAGAACTGAGCTAAACGTTGTATATCTCCAACTCCTAGAAATAACTTCATGCCCCATCTCCCTTACTTCCAGCTTGTAAGGATCACATAATTCCTAACAAAGTTTTGACACAGATTCCCAATTCGGGCATTCAGAACATATAGCACGTTGCTGTAAGCAAGCACATTCTCATTCAAAGTTGCAAGTTACTATGTAGGAACGAGTTTATATAGGTATTTCAAAGATGCCCAGAACTAAGCTAAACTTGGTATGTGTCCTACTTGTGGAAATAACTTCATGCCCCATCTCCCTTACTTCCAGCTAGTAAGGATCACATAATTCCTAACAAAGTTTTGACAAAGATTCCCCATTCGGGCATTCAGAACATATAGCACGTTGCTGCAAGTAAGCACATTCTCATTCAAAGTTGCAAGTTACTATGTAGGAACAAGTTTGTATAGGTATTTCAAAGATGCCCAGAACTGAGCTAAACGTTGTATGTGTCCAACTCCTAGAAATAACTTCATGCCCCAACTCCCTTACTTCCAGCTAGTAAGGATCACATAATTCCTAACAAAGTTTTGACACAGATTCCCAATTCGGGCATTCAGAACATATAGCACGTTGCTGTAAGCAAGCACATTCTCATTCAAAGTTGCAAGTTACTATGTAGGAACAAGTTTGTATAGGTATTTCAAAGATGCCCAGAACTGAGCTAAACTTGGTATGTCTCCAACTCCTAGAAATAACTTCATGCCCCATCTCCCTTACTTCCAGCTAGTAAGGATCACATAATTTCTAACAAAGTTATGACACAGATTCCCAATTCGGGCATTCAGAACATATAGCACGTTGCTGTAAGCAATCACATTCTCATTCAAAGTTGCAAGTTACTATGTAGGAACAAGTTTGTATAGGTATTTCAAAGATGCCCAGAACTGAGCTAAACTTGGTATGTGTCCCACTCCTGGAAATAATTTCATGCCCCATCTCACTTACTTCCAGCTAGTAAGGATCACATAATTCCTAACAGAATTTTGACACAGATTCCCAATTCGGGCATTCAGAACATATAGCACGTTGCTGTAAACAAGCACATTCTCATTCAAAGTTGCAAGTTACTATGTAGGAACAAGTTTGTATAGGTATTTCAAAGATGCCCAGAACTGAGCTAAACTTGGTATGTGTCCCACTCCTAGAAATAACTTCATGCCCCATCTCCCTTACTTCCAGCTAGTAAGGATCACATAATTCCTAACAAAGTTTTGACACAGATTCCCAATTCGGGCACTGAGAACATATAGCACGTTGCTGTAAGCAAGCACATTCTCATTCAAAGTTGCAAGTTACTATGTAGGAAGAAGTTTGTATAGGTATTTTAAAGATGCCCAGAACTGAGCTAAACTTGGTATGTGTCCTACCTCTGGAAATAACTTCATGCCCCAACTCACTTACTTCCAGCTAGTAAGGATCACATAATTCCTAACAAAGTTTTGACACAGATTCCCAATTCGGGCATTCAGAACATATAGCACGTTGCTGTAAGCAAGCACATTCTCATTCAAAGTTGCAAGTTACTATGTAGGAAGAAGTTTGTATAGGTATTTCAAAGATGCCCAGAACTGAGCTAAACGTTGTATGTCTCCAACTCCTAGAAATAACTTCATGCCCCATCTCCCTTACTTCCATATAGTAAGGATCAAATAATTCCTAACAAAATTTTGACACAGAATCCCAATTCGGGCATTCAGAACATATAGCACGTTGCTGTAAGCAAGCACATTCTCATTCAAAGTTGCAAGTTACTATTTAGGAACAAGTTTGTATAGGTATTTCAAAGATGCCCAGAACTGTGCTAAAGTTGATATGTGTCCAACTCCTAGAAATACCTCCATGCCCCAACTCCCTTACTTCCAGCTAGTAAGGATCACATAATTCCTAAAAAAGTTTTGACACAGATTCCCAATTCGGGCATTCAGAACATATAGCACGTTGCTGTAAGCAAGCACATTCTCATTCAAAGTTGCAAGTTACTATTTAGGAACAAGTTTGTATAGGTATTTCAAAGATGCCCAGAACTGTGCTAAACTTGGTATGTGTCCAACTCCTAGAAATAACTTCATGCCCCAACTCCCTTACTTCCAGCTAGTAAGGATCACATAATTCCTAAAAAAGTTTTGACACAGATTCCCAATTCGGGCATTCAGAACATATAGCACGTTGCTGTAAGCAAGCACATTCTCATTCAAAGTTGCAAGTTACTATGTAGGAACAAGTTTGTATAGGTATTTCAAAGATGCCCAGAACTGAGCTAAACTTGGTATGTGTCCAACTCCTAGAAATAACTTCATGCCCCATCTCCCTTACTTCCAGCTAGTAAGGATCACATAATTCCTAACAAAGTTTTGACACAGATTCCCAATTCGGGCATTCAGAACATATAGCACGTTGCTGTAAGCAAGCACATTCTCATTCAAAGTTGCAAGTTACTATGTAGGAACAAGTTTGTATAGGTATTTCAAAGATGCCCTGAACTGAGCTAAACGTTCTATGTCTCCAACTCCTAGAAATAACTTCATGCCCCATCTCCCTTACTTCCAGCTAGTAAGGATCATATAATTCCTAACAAGTTTTGACACAGATTCCCAATTCGGGCATTCAGAACATATAGCACGTTGCTGTAAGCAAGCACATTCTCATTCAAAGTTGCCAGTTAATATGTAGGAACAAGTTTGTATAAGTATTTCAAAGATGCCCAGAACTGAGCTAAACTTGGTATGTCTACAACTCCTAGAAATAACTTCATGCCCCATCTCCCTTACTTCCAGCTAGTAAGGATCACATAATTCCTTACAAAGTTTTGACACAGATTCCCAATTCCGGCATTCAGAACATATAGCACGTTGCTGTAAGCAAGCACATTCTCATTCAAAGTTGCAAGTTACTATGTAGGAACAAGTTTGTATAGGTATTTCAAAGATGCCCAGAACTGAGCTAAACGTTGTATGTCTCCAACTCCTAGAAATAGCTTCATGCCCCATCTCCCTTACTTCCAGCTAGTAAGGATCACATAATTCCTAACAAAGATTTGACACAGATTCCCAATTCCGGCATTCAGAACATATAGCACGTTGCTGTAAGCAAGCACATTCTCATTCAAAGTTGCAAGTTACTATGTAGGAACAAGTTTGTATAGGTATTTCAAAGATACCCAGAACTGAGCTAAACTTGGTATGTGTCCAACTACTAGAAATAATTTCATGCCCCAACTCCCTTACTTCCAGCTAGTAAGGATCACATAATTCCTAACAAAGTTTTGACACAGATTCCCAATTCGGGCATTCAGAACATATAGCACGTTGCTGTAAGCAAGCACATTCTCATTCAAAGTTGCAAGTTACTATGTAGGAACAAGTTTGTATAGGTATTTCAAAGATGCCCAGAACTGAGCTAAACTTGGTATGTGTCCAACTCCTAGAAATAACTTCATGCCCCATCTCCCTTACTTCCAGCTAGTAAGGATCACATAATTTCTAACAAAGTTTTGACACAGATTCCCAATTCGGGCATTCAGAACATATAGCACGTTGCTGTAAGCAAGCACATTCTCATTCAAAGTTGCAAGTTACTATGTAGGAACAAGTTTGTCTAGGTATTTCAAAGATGCCCAGAACTGAGCTAAACGTTCTATGTCTCCAACTCCTAGAAATAACTTCATGTCCCATCTCCCTTACTTCCAGCTAGTAATGATCACATAATTTCTAACAAAGTTTTGACACAGATTCCCAATTCGGGCATTCAGAACATATAGCACGTTGCTGTAAGCAAGCACATTCTCATTCAAAGTTGCAAGTTACTATGTAGGAACAAGTTTGTATAGGTATTTCAAAGATGCCCAGAACTGAGCTAAACTTGGTATGTGTCCAACTCCTAGAAATAACTTCATGCCCCATCTCCCTTACTTCCAGCTAGTAAGGATCACATAATTCCTAACAAAGTTTTGACACAGATTCCCAATTCGGGCATTCAGAACATATAGCACGTTGCTGTAAGCAAGCACATTCTCATTCAAAGTTGCAAGTTACTATGTAGGAACAAGTTTGTATAGGTATTTCAAAGATGCCCAGAACTGAGCTAAACGTTCTATGTCTCCAACTCCTAGAAATAACTTCATGTCCCATCTCCCTTACTTCCATCTAGTAAGGGTCACATAAATCCTAACAAAGTTTTGACACAGATTCCCAATTGGGGCATTCAGAACATATAGCACGTTGCTGTAAGCAAGCACATTCTCATTCAAAGATGCAAGTTACTATGTAGGAACACGTTTGTATAGGTATTTCAAAGATGCCCAGAACTGAGCTAAACTTGGTATGTCTCCAACTCCTAGAAATAAATTCATGCCCCATCTCCCTTACTTCCAGCTAGTAAGGATCACATAATTCCTAACAAAGTTTTGACAAAGATTCCCCATTCGGGTATTCAGAACATATAGCACGTTGCTGCAAATAAGCACATTCTCATTCAAAGTTGCAAGTTACTATGTAGGAACAAGTTTGTATAGGTATTTCAAAGATGCCCAGAACTGAGCTAAACGTTGTATTTGTCCAACTCCTAGAAATAACTTCATGCCCCAACTCCCTTACTTCCAGCTAGTAAGGATCACATAATTCCTAACAAAGTTTTGACACAGATTCCCAATTCGGGCATTCAGAACATATAGCACGTTGCTGTAAGCAAGCACATTCTCATTCAAAGTTGCAAGTTACTATGTAGGAACAAGTTTGTATAGGTATTTCAAAGATGCCCAGAACTGAGCTAAACTTGGTATGTCTCCAACTCCTAGAAATAACTTCATGCCCCATCTCCCTTACTTCCAGCTAGTAAGGATCACATAATTTCTAACAAAGTTATGACACAGATTCCCAATTCGGGCATTCAGAACATACAGCACGTTGCTGTAAGCAAGCACATTCTCATTCAAAGTTGCAAGTTACTATATAGGAACAAGTTTGTATAGGCATTTCAAAGATGCCCAGAACTGAGCTAAACTTGGTATGTGTCCCACTCCTGGAAATAATTTCATGCCCCATCTCCCTTACTTCCAGCTAGTAAGGATCACATAATTCCTAACAGAGTTTTGACACAGATTCCCAATTCGGGCATTCAGAACATATAGCACGTTGCTGTAAACAAGCACATTCTCATTCAAAGTTGCAAGTTACTATGTAGGAACAAGTTTGTATAGGTATTTCAAAGATGCCCAGAACTGAGCTAAACTTGGTATGTCTCCAAATCCTAGAAATAACTTCATGCCCCATCTCCCTTACTTCCAGCTAGTAAGGATCACATAATTCCTAACAAAGTTTTGACACAGATTCCCAATTCGGGCATTCAGAACATATAGCACGTTGCTGTAAGCAAGCACATTCTCATTCAAAGTTGCAAGATACTATGTAGGAGCAAGTTTGTATAGGTATTTCAAAGATGCCCAGAACTGAGCTAAACGTTGTATGTCTCCAACTCCTAGAAATAACTTCATGCCCCATCTCCCTTACTTCCATATAGTAAGGATCAAATAATTCCTAACAAAGTTTTGACACAGAATCCCAATTCGGGCATTCAGAACATATAGCACGTTGCTGTAAGCAAGCACATTCTCATTCAAAGTTGCAAGTTACTATTTAGGAACAAGTTTGTATAGGTATTTCAAAGATGCCCAGAACTGTGCTAAAGTTGATATGTGTCCAACTCCTAGAAATACCTCCATGCCCCAACTCCCTTACTTCCAGCTAGTAAGGATCACATAATTCCTAAAAAAGTTTTGACACAGATTCCCAATTCGGGCATTCAGAACATATAGCACGTTGCTGTAAGCAAGCACATTCTCATTCAAAGTTGCAAGTTACTATGTAGGAACAAGTTTGTATAGGTATTTCAAAGATGCCCAGAACTGAGCTAAACTTGGTATGTCTCCAACTCCTAGAAATAACTTCATGCCCCATCTCCCTTTCTTCCAGCTAGTAAGGATCACATAATTCCTAACAAAGTTTTGACACAGATTCCCAATTCGGGCATTCAGAACCTATAGCACGTTGCTGTAAGCAAGCACATTCTCATTCAAAGTTGCAAGTTACTATGTAGGAACAAGTTTGTATAGGTATTTCAAAGATGCCCAGAACTGAGCTAAACTTGGTATGTGTCCAACTCCTAGAAATAACTTCATGCCCCATCTCCCTTACTTCCAGCTAGTAAGGATCACATAATTCCTAACAAAGTTTTGACACAGATTCCCAATTCGGGCATTCAGAACATATAGCACGTTGCTGTAAGCAAGCACATTCTCATTCAAAGTTGCAAGTTACTATGTAGGAACAAGTTTGTATAGGTATTTCAAAGATGCCCAGAACTGAGCTAAACGTTCTATGTCTCCAACTCCTAGAAATAACTTCATGCCCCATCTCCCTTACTTCCAGCTAGTAAGGATCACATAATTTCTAACAAAGTTTTGAAACAGATTCCAAATTCGGGCATTCAGAACATATAGCACATTGCTGTAAGCAAGCACATTCTCATTCAAAGATGCAAGTTACTATGTAGGAACAAGTTTGTATAGGTATTTCAAAGATGCCCAGAACTGAGCTAAACTTGGTATGTCTCCAACTCCTAGAAATAACTTCATGCCCATCTCCCTTACTTCCAGCTAGTAAGGATCACATAATTCCTAACAAAGTTTTGACACAGATTCCCAATTCGGGCATTCAGAACATATAGCACGTTGCTGCAAGCAAGCACATTCTCATTCAAAGTTGCAAGTTACTATGTAGGAACAAGTTTGTATAGGTATTTCAAAGATGCCCAGAACTCAGCTAAACTTGGTATGTCTCCACCTCCTAGAAATACCTTCATGCCCCAACTCCCTTACTTCCAGCTAGTAAGGATCACATAATTCTTAGCAAATTTTGACACAGATTCCCAATTCGGGCATTCAGAACATATAGCACGTTGCTGTAAGCAAGCACATTCTCATTCAAAGTTGCCAGTTAATATGTAGGAACAAGTTTGTATAGGTATTTCAAAGATGCCGAGAACTGAGCTAAACTTGGTATGTGTCCAACTCCTAGATTACTTCATGCCCCAACTCCCTTACTTCCAGCTAGTAAGGATCACATAATTCCTAACAAAGTTTTGACACAGATTCCCAATTCTGGCATTCAGAACATATATCACGTTGCTGTAAGCAAGCACATTCTCATTCAAAGTTGCAAGTTACTATGTAGTAACAAGTTTGTATAGGTATTTCAAAGATGCCCAGAACTGAGCTAAACTTGGTATGTGTCCAACTATTAGAAATAATTTCATGCCCCATTTCCCTTACTTCCAGCTAGTAAGGATCACATAATTCCTAACAAAGTTTTGACACAGATTCCCAATTCGGGCATTCAGAACATATAGCACGTTGCTGTAAGCAAGCACATTCTCATTCAAAGTTGCAAGTTACTATGTAGGAACACGTTTGTATAGGTATTTCAAAGATGCCCAGAACTGTGCTAAACTTGGTATGTGTCCAACTCCTAGAAATACATTCATGCCCCAACTCCCTTACTTCCAGCTAGTAAGCATCACATAATTCCTAACAAAGTTTTGACACAGATTCCCTATTCGGGCATTCAGAACATATAGCACGTTGCTGTAAGCAAGCACATTCTCATTCAAAGTTGCAAGTTACTATGTAGGAACAAGTTTGTATAGGTATTTCAAAGATGCCCAGAACTGAGCTAAACTTTGTATGTGTCCTACCTCTGGAAATAACTTCATGCCCCAACTCCCTTACTTCCAGCTAGTAAGGATCACATAATTCCTAACAAAGTTTTGACACAGATTCCCAATTCGGGCATTCAGAACCTATAGCACGTTGCTGTAAGCAAGCACATTCTCATTCAAAGTTGCAAGTTACTATGTAGGAACAAGTTTGTATAGGTATTTCAAAGATGCCCAGAACTGAGCTAAACGTTGTATGTCTCCAACTCCTAGAAATAACTTCATGCCCCATCTCCCTTACTTCCACCTAGTAAGGATCACATAATTCCTAACAAAGTTTTGACACAGATTCCCAATTCGGGCAATCAGAACATATAGCACGTTGCTGTAAGCAAGCACATTCTCATTCAAAGTTGCAAGTTACTCTGTAGGAACAAGTTTGTATAGGTATTTCAAAGATGCCCAGAACTGAGCTAAACGTTGTATGTCTGCAACTCCTAGAAATAACATCATGCCCCATCTCCCTTACTTCCAGCTAGTAAGGATCACATAATTCCTAACAAAGTTTAGACACAGATTCCCAATTCGGGCATTCAGAACATATAGCACGTTGCTGTAATCAAGCACATTCTCATTCAAAGTTGCAAGTTACTATGTAGGAACAAGTTTGTATAGGTATTTCAAAGATGCCCAGAACTGAGCTAAACGTTGTATGTCTGCAACTCCTAGAAATAACTTCATGCCCCATCTCCCTTACTTCCAGCTAGTAAGGATTACATAATTCCTAACAAAGTTTTGACACAGATTCCCAATTCGGGCATTCAGAACATATAGTACGTTGCTGTAAGCAAGCACATTCTCATTCAAAGTTGCAAATTAATATGTAGGAACAAGTTTGTATAGGTATTTCAAAGATGCCCAGAACTGAGCTAAACGTTGTATGTCTACAACTCCTAGAAATAACTTCATGCCCCATCTCCCTTACTTCCAGCTAATAAGGATCACATAATTCCTAACAAAGATTTGACACAGATTCCCAATTCGGGCATTCAGAACATATAGCACGTTGCTGTATGCAAGCACATTCTGATTCAAAGTTGCAAGTTACTATGTAGGAACAAGTTTGTATAGGTATTTCAAAGATGCCCAGAACTGAGCTAAACGTTGTATACCTGGAACTCCTAGAAATAACTTCATGCCCCATCTCCATTACTTCCAGCTAGTAAGGATCACATAATTCCTAACAAAGTTTTGACACAGATTCCCAATTCGGGCATTCAGAACATATAGCACGTTGCTGTAGCAAGCACATTCTCATTCAAAGATGCAAGTTACTATGTAGGAACAAGTGTGTATAGGTATTTCAAAGATGCCCAGAAGTGAGCTGAAGTTTGTATGTCTCCAAATCCTAGAAATAACTTCATGCCCCATCTCCCTTACTTCCAGCTAGTGAGGATGACATAATTCCTAACAAAGTTTTGACACAGATTCCCAATTCGGGCATTCAGAACATATAGCACGTTGCTGTAAGCAAGCACATTCTCATTCTAAGAAGCAAGTTACTATGTAGGAACAAGTTTGTATAGGTGTTTCAAAGATGCCCAGAACTGAGCTAAAGTGGGTATGTTGCCATCTCCTAGAAATAACTTCATGCCCCATCTCCCTTACTTCCAGGTAGTAAGGATCACATAATTCCTAACAAAGTTTTGACACAGATTCCCAATTCGGGCATTCAGAACATATAGCACGTTGCTGTAAGCAAGCACATTCTCATTCAAAGTTGCAAGTTCCTATGCAGGAACAAGTTTGTGTAGGTATTTCAAAGATGCCCAGAACTGAGCTAAACGTTGTATGTCTGCAACTCCTAGAAGTAACTTCATGCCCCATCTCCCTTACTTCCAGCTAGTAAGGATCACATAATTTCTAACAAAGTTTTGACACAGATTCCCAATTCGGGCATTCAGAACATATAGCACGTTGCTGTAAGCAAGCACATTCTCATTCAAAGTTGCAAGTTACTATGTAGGAACAAGTTTGTATACGACATTCAAAGATGCCCAGAACTGAGCTAAACTTGGTATGTGTCCAACCTCTAGAAATAACTTCATGCCCCAACTCCCTTACTTCCAGCTAGTAAGGATCACATAATTCCTAACAAAGATTTGACACAGATTCCCAATTCGGGCATTCAGAACATATAGCACGTTGCTGTAAGCAAGCACATTCAGATTCAAAGTTGCAAGTTACTATGTAGGAACAAGTTTGTATAAGTATTTCAAAGATGGCCAGAACTGAGCTAAACGTTGTATGTCTCCAACTCCTACAAATAACTTCATGCCCCATCTCCCTTACTTCCAGCTAGTAAGGATCACATAATTCCGAACAAAGTTTTGACACAGATTCCCAATTCGGGCATTCAGAACATATAGCACGTTGCTGTAAGCAAGCACATTCTGATTCAAAGTTGCAAGTTACTATGTAGGAACAAGTTTGTATAGGTATTTCAAAGAGGCCCAGTACTGAGCTAAACTTGGTATGTCTCCAACTCCTAGAAATAAGTTGATGCCCAATCTCCCTTACTTCCATCTAGTAAGGATCACATAATTCCTAACAAAGTTTTGACACAGATTCCCAATTCGGGCATTCAGAACATATAGCACGTTGCTGTAAGCAAGCACATTCTCATTCAAAGTTGCAAGTTACTATGTAGGAACAAGTGTGTATAGGTATTTCAAAGATGCCCAGAACTGAGCTAAATGTTGTATGTCTGCAACTCCTAGAAATAACTTCATGCCCCATCTCCCTTACTTCCAGCTAGTAAGGATCACATAATTCCTAACAAAGTTTTGACACAGATTCCCAATTCGGGCATTCAGAACATATAGCACGTTGCTGTAAGCAAGCACATTCTCATTCAAAGTTGCAAGTTACTGTGTAGGAACTAGTTTGTATAGGTATTTCAAAGATGCCCAGAACTGAGCTAAACGTTGTATGTCTGCAACTCCTAGAAATAACTTCATGCTCCATCTCCCTTACTTCCATCTAGTAAGGATCACATAATTCCTAACAAAAATTAGACACAGATTCCCAATTGGGGCATTGAGAACATATAGCACGTTGCTGTAAGCAAGCACATTCTCATTCAAAGTTGCAAGTTACTATGTAGGAACAAGTTTGTATAGGTATTTCAAAGATGCCCAGAACTGAGCTAAACGTTGTATGTCTCCAACTCCTAGAAATAACTTCATGCCCCATCTCCCTTACTTCCAGCTAGTAAGGATCACATAATTCCTAACAAAGTTTTGACACAGATTCCCAATTCCGGCATTCAGAACATATAGCACGTTGCTGTAAGCAAGCACATTCTCATTCAAAGTTGCAAGTTACTATGTAGGAACAAGTTTGTATAGGTATTTCAAAGATGCCCAGAACTGAGCTAAACTTGGTATGTCTCCAACTCCTAGAAATAACTTCATGCCCCATCTCCCTTACTTCCAGCTAGTAAGGATCACATAATTCCTAACAAAGTTTTGACACAGATTCCCAATTCGGGCATTCAGAACATATAGCACGTTGCTGTAGCAAGCACATTCTCATTCAAAGATGCAAGTTACTATGTAGGAACAAGTTTGTATAGGACTTTCAAAGATGCCCTGAACTGAGCTGATGTGTGTATGTCTCCAACTCCTAGAAATAACTTCATGCCCCAACTCCCTTACTTCCAGCTAGTAAGGATCACATAATTCCTAACAAAGTTTTGACACAGATTCCCAATTCGGGCATTCAGAACATATAGCACGTTGCTGTAGGCAAGCACATTCTCATTCAAAGTTGCAAGTTACTATGTAGGAACAAGTTGGTATAGTTATTTCAAAGATGCCCAGAACTGAGCTAAACGTTGTATGTCTGCACTCCTAGAAATAACTTCATGCCCCATCTCCCTTACTTCCATCTAGCAAGGATCACATAATTCCTAACAAAGTTTTGACACAGATTCCCAATTCGGGCATTGAGAACATATAGCACGTTGCTGTAAGCAAGCACATTCTCATTCAAAGTTGCAAGTTACTATGTAGGAACAAGTTTGTATAGGTATTTCAAAGATGCCCAGAACTGAGCTAAACGTTGTATGTCTGCAACTCCTAGAAATAACTTCATGCCCCATCTCCCTTACTTCCATCTAGTAAGGATCACATAATTCCTAACAAAGATTGACACAGATTCCCAATTCGGGCATTGAGAACATATAGCACGTTGCTGTAAGCAAGCACATTCTCATTCAAAGTTGCAAATTACTATGTAGGAACAAGTTTGTATAGGTATTTCAAAGATGCCCAGAACTGAGCTAAACGTTGTATGTCTCCAACTTCTAGAAATAACTTCATGCCCCATCTCCCTTACTTCCAGCTAGTAAGGATCACATAATTCCTAACAAAGTTTTGACACAGATTCCCAATTCGGGCATTCAGAACATATAGCACGTTGCTGTAAGCAAGCACATTCTCATTCAAAGTTGCAAGTTACTATGTAGGAAAAGTTTGTATAGGTATTTCAAAGATGCCCAGAACTGAGCTAAACGTTGCATGTCTCCAACTCCTAGAAATAACTTCATGCCCCATCTCCCTTACTTCCAGCTAGTAAGGATCACATAATTCCTAACAAAGTTTTGACACAGATTCCCAATTCGGGCATTCAGAACATATAGCACGTTGCTGTAATCAAACACATTCTCATTCAAAGTTGCAAGTTACTATGCAGTAACAAGTTTGTGTAGGTATTTCAAAGATGCCCAGAACTGAGCTAAACGGTGTATGTCTGCAACTCCTAGAAGTAACTTCATGCCCCATCTCCCTTACTTCCAGCTAGTAAGGATCACATAATTCCTAACAAAGATTTGACACAGATTCCCAATTCGGGCATTCAGAACATTTGGCACGTTGCTGTAAGCAAGCACATTCTCATTCAAGGATGCAAGTTACTATGTAGGAACAAGTTTGTATAGGTATTTCAAAGATGCCCAGAACTGAGCTAAACTTGGTATGTCTCCAACTCCTAGAAATAACTTCATGCCCCATCTCCCTTACTTCCAGCTAGTAAGGATCACATAATTCCTAACAAAGTTTTGACACAGATTTCCAATTCGGGCATTCAGAACATATAGCACGTTGCTGTAAGCAAGCACATTCTCATTCAAAGTTGCAATTTACTATGTAGGAACAGGTTTGTATAGGTATTTCAAAGATGCCCAGAACTGAGCTAAACTTGTTATGTGTCCAATTCCTAGAAATAATTTCATGCCCCATCTCCCTTACTTCCAGCTAGTAAGGATCACATAATTCCTAACAAAGTTTTGACACAGATTCCCAATTCGGGCATTCAGAACATATAGCACGTTGCTGCAAGCAAGCACATTCTCATTCAAAGTTGCAAGTTACTATGTAGGAACAAGTTTGTATACGACATTCAAAGATGCCCAGAACTGAGCTAAACTTGGTATGTGTCCAACCTCTAGAAATAACTTCATGCCCCAAATCCCTTACTTCCAGCTAGTAAGGATCACATAATTCCTAACAAAGTTTCGACACAGCTTCCAAATTCGGGCATTCAGAACATATAGCACGTTGCTGTAAGCAAGCACATTCTCATTCAAAGTTGCAAGTTACTATGTAGGAACAAGTGTGTATAGGTATTTCAAAGATGCCCAGAACTGAGCTAAACGTTGTATGTCTCCAACTCCTAGAAATAACTTCATGCCCCATCTCCCTTACTTCCATCTAGTAAGGATCACATAATTCCTAACAAAGTTTTGACACAGATTCCCAATTCGGGCATTCAGAACATATAGCACGTTGCTGTAAGCAAGCACATTCTCATTCAAAGTTGCAAGTTACTATGTAGGAACAAGTGTGTATAGGTATTTCAAAGATGCCCAGAACTGAGCTAAATGTTGTATGTCTGCAACTCCTAGAAATAACTTCATGCCCCATCTCCCTTACTTCCAGCTAGTAAGGATCACATAATTCCTAACAAAGTTTTGACACAGATTCCCAATTCGGGCATTCAGAACATATAGCACGTTGCTGTAAGCAAGCACATTCTCATTCAAAGTTGCAAGTTACTATGTAGGAACTAGTTTGTATAGGTATTTCAAAGATGCCCAGAACTGAGCTAAACGTTGTATGTCTGCAACTCCTAGAAATAACTTCATGCTCCATCTCCCTTACTTCCATCTAGTAAGGATCACATAATTCCTAACAAAAATTAGACACAGATTCCCAATTGGGGCATTGAGAACATATAGCACGTTGCTGTAAGCAAGCACATTCTCATTCAAAGTTGCAAGTTACTATGTAGGAACAAGTTTGTATAGGTATTTCAAAGATGCCCAGAACTGAGCTAAACGTTGTATGTCTCCAACTCCTAGAAATAACTTCATGCCCCATCTCCCTTACTTCCAGCTAGTAAGGATCACATAATTCCTAACAAAGTTTTGACACAGATTCCCAATTCCGGCATTCAGAACATATAGCACGTTGCTGTAAGCAAGCACATTCTCATTCAAAGTTGCAAGTTACTATGTAGGAACAAGTTTGTATAGGTATTTCAAAGATGCCCAGAACTGAGCTAAACTTGGTATGTCTCCAACTCCTAGAAATAACTTCATGCCCCATCTCCCTTACTTCCAGCTAGTAAGGATCACATAATTCCTAACAAAGTTTTGACACAGATTCCCAATTCGGGCATTCAGAACATATAGCACGTTGCTGTAGCAAGCACATTCTCATTCAAAGATGCAAGTTACTATGTAGGAACAAGTTTGTATAGGACTTTCAAAGATGCCCAGAACTGAGCTGATGTGTGTATGTCTCCAACTCCTAGAAATAACTTCATGCCCCAACTCCCTTACTTCCAGCTAGTAAGGATCACATAATTCCTAACAAAGTTTTGACACAGATTCCCAATTCGGGCATTCAGAACATATAGCACGTTGCTGTAGGCAAGCACATTCTCATTCAAAGTTGCAAGTTACTATGTAGGAACAAGTTGGTATAGTTATTTCAAAGATGCCCAGAACTGAGCTAAACGTTGTATGTCTGCACTCCTAGAAATAACTTCATGCCCCATCTCCCTTACTTCCATCTAGCAAGGATCACATAATTCCTAACAAAGTTTTGACACAGATTCCCAATTCGGGCATTGAGAACATATAGCACGTTGCTGTAAGCAAGCACATTCTCATTCAAAGTTGCAAGTTACTATGTAGGAACAAGTTTGTATAGGTATTTCAAAGATGCCCAGAACTGAGCTAAACGTTGTATGTCTGCAACTCCTAGAAATAACTTCATGCCCCATCTCCCTTACTTCCATCTAGTAAGGATCACATAATTCCTAACAAAGATTGACACAGATTCCCAATTCGGGCATTGAGAACATATAGCACGTTGCTGTAAGCAAGCACATTCTCATTCAAAGTTGCAAATTACTATGTAGGAACAAGTTTGTATAGGTATTTCAAAGATGCCCAGAACTGAGCTAAACGTTGTATGTCTCCAACTTCTAGAAATAACTTCATGCCCCATCTCCCTTACTTCCAGCTAGTAAGGATCACATAATTCCTAACAAAGTTTTGACACAGATTCCCAATTCGGGCATTCAGAACATATAGCACGTTGCTGTAAGCAAGCACATTCTCATTCAAAGTTGCAAGTTACTATGTAGGAAAAGTTTGTATAGGTATTTCAAAGATGCCCAGAACTGAGCTAAACGTTGTATGTCTCCAACTCCTAGAAATAACTTCATGCCCCATCTCCCTTACTTCCAGCTAGTAAGGATCACATAATTCCTAACAAAGTTTTGACACAGATTCCCAATTCGGGCATTCAGAACATATAGCACGTTGCTGTAATCAAACACATTCTCATTCAAAGTTGCAAGTTACTATGCAGTAACAAGTTTGTGTAGGTATTTCAAAGATGCCCAGAACTGAGCTAAACGGTGTATGTCTGCAACTCCTAGAAGTAACTTCATGCCCCATCTCCCTTACTTCCAGCTAGTAAGGATCACATAATTCCTAACAAAGATTTGACACAGATTCCCAATTCGGGCATTCAGAACATTTGGCACGTTGCTGTAAGCAAGCACATTCTCATTCAAGGATGCAAGTTACTATGTAGGAACAAGTTTGTATAGGTATTTCAAAGATGCCCAGAACTGAGCTAAACTTGGTATGTCTCCAACTCCTAGAAATAACTTCATGCCCCATCTCCCTTACTTCCAGCTAGTAAGGATCACATAATTCCTAACAAAGTTTTGACACAGATTTCCAATTCGGGCATTCAGAACATATAGCACGTTGCTGTAAGCAAGCACATTCTCATTCAAAGTTGCAATTTACTATGTAGGAACAGGTTTGTATAGGTATTTCAAAGATGCCCAGAACTGAGCTAAACTTGTTATGTGTCCAATTCCTAGAAATAATTTCATGCCCCATCTCCCTTACTTCCAGCTAGTAAGGATCACATAATTCCTAACAAAGTTTTGACACAGATTCCCAATTCGGGCATTCAGAACATATAGCACGTTGCTGCAAGCAAGCACATTCTCATTCAAAGTTGCAAGTTACTATGTAGGAACAAGTTTGTATACGACATTCAAAGATGCCCAGAACTGAGCTAAACTTGGTATGTGTCCAACCTCTAGAAATAACTTCATGCCCCAAATCCCTTACTTCCAGCTAGTAAGGATCACATAATTCCTAACAAAGTTTCGACACAGCTTCCAAATTCGGGCATTCAGAACATATAGCACGTTGCTGTAAGCAAGCACATTCTCATTCAAAGTTGCAAGTTACTATGTAGGAACAAGTGTGTATAGGTATTTCAAAGATGCCCAGAACTGAGCTAAACGTTGTATGTCTCCAACTCCTAGAAATAACTTCATGCCCCATCTCCCTTACTTCCATCTAGTAAGGATCACATAATTCCTAACAAAGTTTTGACACAGATTCCCAATTCGGGCATTCAGAACATATAGCACGTTGCTGTAAGCAAGCACATTCTCATTCAAAGTTGCAAGTTACTATGTAGGAACAAGTGTGTATAGGTATTTCAAAGATGCCCAGAACTGAGCTAAATGTTGTATGTCTGCAACTCCTAGAAATAACTTCATGCCCCATCTCCCTTACTTCCAGCTAGTAAGGATCACATAATTCCTAACAAAGTTTTGACACAGATTCCCAATTCGGGCATTCAGAACATATAGCACGTTGCTGTAAGCAAGCACATTCTCATTCAAAGTTGCAAGTTACTATGTAGGAACTAGTTTGTATAGGTATTTCAAAGATGCCCAGAACTGAGCTAAACGTTGTATGTCTGCAACTCCTAGAAATAACTTCATGCTCCATCTCCCTTACTTCCATCTAGTAAGGATCACATAATTCCTAACAAAAATTAGACACAGATTCCCAATTGGGGCATTGAGAACATATAGCACGTTGCTGTAAGCAAGCACATTCTCATTCAAAGTTGCAAGTTACTATGTAGGAACAAGTTTGTATAGGTATTTCAAAAATGCCCAGAACTGAGCTAAACGTTGTATGTCTCCAACTCCTAGAAATAACTTCATGCCCCATCTCCCTTACTTCCAGCTAGTAAGGATCACATAATTCCTAACAAAGTTTTGACACAGATTCCCAATTCCGGCATTCAGAACATATAGCACGTTGCTGTAAGCAAGCACATTCTCATTCAAAGTTGCAAGTTACTATGTAGGAACAAGTTTGTATAGGTATTTCAAAGATGCCCAGAACTGAGCTAAACTTGGTATGTCTCCAACTCCTAGAAATAACTTCATGCCCCATCTCCCTTACTTCCAGCTAGTAAGGATCACATAATTCCTAACAAAGTTTTGACACAGATTCCCAAATCGGGCATTCAGAACATATAGCACGTTGCTGTAGCAAGCACATTCTCATTCAAAGATGCAAGTTACTATGTAGGAACAAGTTTGTATAGGACTTTCAAAGATGCCCAGAACTGAGCTGATGTGTGTATGTCTCCAACTCCTAGAAATAACTTCATGCCCCAACTCCCTTACTTCCAGCTAGTAAGGATCACATAATTCCTAACAAAGTTTTGACACAGATTCCCAATTCGGGCATTCAGAACATATAGCACGTTGCTGTAGGCAAGCACATTCTCATTCAAAGTTGCAAGTTACTATGTAGGAACAAGTTGGTATAGTTATTTCAAAGATGCCCAGAACTGAGCTAAACGTTGTATGTCTGCACTCCTAGAAATAACTTCATGCCCCATCTCCCTTACTTCCATCTAGCAAGGATCACATAATTCCTAACAAAGTTTTGACACAGATTCCCAATTCGGGCATTGAGAACATATAGCACGTTGCTGTAAGCAAGCACATTCTCATTCAAAGTTGCAAGATACTATGTAGGAACAAGTTTGTATAGGTATTTCAAAGATGCCCAGAACTGAGCTAAACGTTGTATGTCTGCAACTCCTAGAAATAACTTCATGCCCCATCTCCCTTACTTCCATCTAGTAAGGATCACATAATTCCTAACAAAGATTGACACAGATTCCCAATTCGGGCATTGAGAACATATAGCACGTTGCTGTAAGCAAGCACATTCTCATTCAAAGTTGCAAATTACTATGTAGGAACAAGTTTGTATAGGTATTTCAAAGATGCCCAGAACTGAGCTAAACGTTGTATGTCTCCAACTTCTAGAAATAACTTCATGCCCCATCTCCCTTACTTCCAGCTAGTAAGGATCACATAATTCCTAACAAAGTTTTGACACAGATTCCCAATTCGGGTATTCAGAACATATAGCACGTTGCTGTAAGCAAGCACATTCTCATTCAAAGTTGCAAGTTACTATGTAGGAAAAGTTTGTATAGGTATTTCAAAGATGCCCAGAACTGAGCTAAACGTTGTATGTCTCCAACTCCTAGAAATAACTTCATGCCCCATCTCCCTTACTTCCAGCTAGTAAGGATCACATAATTCCTAACAAAGTTTTGACACAGATTCCCAATTCGGGCATTCAGAACATATAGCACGTTGCTGTAATCAAACACATTCTCATTCAAAGTTGCAAGTTACTATGCAGTAACAAGTTTGTGTAGGTATTTCAAAGATGCCCAGAACTGAGCTAAACGGTGTATGTCTGCAACTCCTAGAAGTAACTTCATGCCCCATCTCCCTTACTTCCAGCTAGTAAGGATCACATAATTCCTAACAAAGATTTGACACAGATTCCCAATTCGGGCATTCAGAACATTTGGCACGTTGCTGTAAGCAAGCACATTCTCATTCAAGGATGCAAGTTACTATGTAGGAACAAGTTTGTATAGGTATTTCAAAGATGCCCAGAACTGAGCTAAACTTGTTATGTGTCCAATTCCTAGAAATAATTTCATGCCCCATCTCCCTTACTTCCAGCTAGTAAGGATCACATAATTCCTAACAAAGTTTTGACACAGATTCCCAATTCGGGCATTCAGAACATATAGCACGTTGCTGCAAGCAAGCACATTCTCATTCAAAGTTGCAAGTTACTATGTAGGAACAAGTTTGTATACGACATTCAAAGATGCCCAGAACTGAGCTAAACTTGGTATGTGTCCAACCTCTAGAAATAACTTCATGCCCCAAATCCCTTACTTCCAGCTAGTAAGGATCACATAATTCCTAACAAAGTTTCGACACAGCTTCCAAATTCGGGCATTCAGAACATATAGCACGTTGCTGTAAGCAAGCACATTCTCATTCAAAGTTGCAAGTTACTATGTAGGAACAAGTGTGTATAGGTATTTCAAAGATGCCCAGAACTGAGCTAAACGTTGTATGTCTCCAACTCCTAGAAATAACTTCATGCCCCATCTCCCTTACTTCCATCTAGTAAGGATC
The DNA here is from genome assembly GCF_020826845.1 of Diceros bicornis minor. Taxonomy (NCBI): domain Eukaryota; kingdom Metazoa; phylum Chordata; class Mammalia; order Perissodactyla; family Rhinocerotidae; genus Diceros; species Diceros bicornis. The sequence goes on along the minus strand of NW_026690857.1, from coordinate 1,172,804 downwards.
ACATAATTCCTAACAAAGTTTTGACACAGATTCCCAATTCGGGCATTCAGAACATATAGCACGTTGCTGTAAGCAAGCACATTCTCATTCAAAGTTGCAAGTTACTATGTAGGAACAAGTGTGTATAGGTATTTCAAAGATGCCCAGAACTGAGCTAAATGTTGTATGTCTGCAACTCCTAGAAATAACTTCATGCCCCATCTCCCTTACTTCCAGCTAGTAAGGATCACATAATTCCTAACAAAGTTTTGACACAGATTCCCAATTCGGGCATTCAGAACATATAGCACGTTGCTGTAAGCAAGCACATTCTCATTCAAAGTTGCAAGTTACTATGTAGGAACTAGTTTGTATAGGTATTTCAAAGATGCCCAGAACTGAGCTAAACGTTGTATGTCTGCAACTCCTAGAAATAACTTCATGCCCCATCTCCCTTACTTCCATCTAGTAAGGATCACATAATTCCTAACAAAAATTTGACACAGATTCCCAATTGGGGCATTGAGAACATATAGCACGTTGCTGTAAGCAAGCACATTCTCATTCAAAGTTGCAAGTTACTATGTAGGAACAAGTTTGTATAGGTATTTCAAAGATGCCCAGAACTGAGCTAAACGTTGTATGTCTCCAACTCCTAGAAATAACTTCATGCCCCATCTCCCTTACTTCCAGCTAGTAAGGATCACATAATTCCTAACAAAGTTTTGACACAGATTCCCAATTCCGGCATTCAGAACATATAGCACGTTGCTGTAAGCAAACACATTCTCATTCAAAGTTGCAAGTTACTATTTAGGAACAAGCTTGTATAGGTATTTCAAAGATGCCCAGAACTGAGCTAAACTTGGTATGTCTCCAACTCCTAGAAATAACTTCATGCCCCATCTCCCTTACTTCCAGCTAGTAAGGATCACATAATTCCTAACAAAGTTTTGACACAGATTCCCAATTCGGGCATTCAGAACATATAGCACGTTGCTGTAGCAAGCACATTCTCATTCAAAGATGCAAGTTACTATGTAGGAACAAGTTTGTATAGGACTTTCAAAGATGCCCAGAACTGAGCTGATGTGTGTATGTCTCCAACTCCTAGAAATAACTTCATGCCCCATCTCCCTTACTTCCAGCTAGTAAGGATCACATAATTCCTAACAAAGTTTTGACACAGATTCCCAATTCGGGCATTCAGAACATATAGCACGTTGCTGTAGGCAAGCACATTCTCATTCAAAGTTGCAAGTTACTATGTAGGAACAAGTTGGTATAGTTATTTCAAAGATGCCCAGAACTGAGCTAAACGTTGTATGTCTGCACTCCTAGAAATAACTTCATGCTCCATCTCCCTTACTTCCAGCTAGTAAGGATCACATAATTCCTAACTAAGTTTTGACACAGATTCCCAATTCGGGCATTCAGAACATATAGCACGTTGCTGTAAGCAAGCACATTCTCATTCAAAGTTGCAAGTTACTATGTAGGAACAAGTTTGTATAGGTATTTCAAAGATGCCCAGAACTGAGCTAAACGTTGTATGTCTGCAACTCCTAAAAATAACTTCATGACCCATCTCCCTTACTTCCAGCTAGTAAGGATCTCATAATTCCTAACAAAGTTTTGACACAGATTCCCAATTCGGGCATTCAGAACATATAGCACGTTGCTGTAAGCAAGCACATTCTCATTCAAAGTTGCAAGTTACTATGTAGGAACAAGTTTGTATAGGTATTTCAAAGATGCCCAGAACTGAGCTAAACGTTGTACGTCTGCAACTCCTAGAAATAACTTCATGCCCCATCTCCCTTACTTCGATCTAGTAAGGATCACATAATTCCTAACAATGTTTTGACACAGATTCCCAATTCGGGCATTGAGAACATATAGCACGTTGCTGTAAGCAAGCACATTCTCATTCAAAGTTGCAAGTTACTATGTAGGAACAAGTTTGTATAGGTATTTCAAAGATGCCCAGAACTGAGCTGAAGTGTGTATGTCTCCAACTCCTAGAAATAACTTCATGCCCCATCTCCCTTACTTCCAGCTAGTGAGGATCACATAATTCCTAACAAAGTTTTGACACAGATTCCCAATTCGGGCATTCAGAACATATAGCACGTTGCTGTAAGCAAGCACATTCTCATTCTAAGAAGCAAGTTACTATGTAGGAACAACTTTGTATAGGTATTTCAAAAATGCCCAAAACTGAGCTAAAGTGGGTATGTGTCCAACTCCTAGAAATAACTTCATGCCACATCTCCCTTACTTCCAGCTAGTAAGGATCACATAATTCCGAACAAAGTTTTGACACAGATTCCCAATTCGGGCATTCAGAACATAGAGCACGTTGCTATAAGCAAGCACATTCTCATTCAAAGTTGCAAGTTACAATGTAGGAACAAGTTTGTATAGGTATTTCAAAGATGCCCAGAACTGAGCTAAACTTGGTATCTGTCCAACCTCTAGAAATAACTTCATGCCCCATCTCCCTTACTTCCAGCTAGTAAGGATCACATAATTCCTAACAAAGTTTTGACACAGATTCCCAATTCGGGCATTCAGAACATATAGTACGTTGCTGTAAGCAAGCACATTCTCATTCCAAGTTGCAAGTTACTATGTAGGAACAAGTTTGTATAGGTATTTCAAAGATGCCCAGAACTGAGCTAAACGTTGTATGTCTGCAACTCCTAGATAAAACTTCATGCCCCATCTCCCTTACTTCCAGCTAGTAAGGATCACATAATTCCTAACAAAGTTTAGACACAGATTCCCAAGTCGGGCATTCATAACATATAGCACGTTGCTGTAAGCAAGCACATTCTCATTCAAAGTTGCAAGTTACTATGTAGGAACAAGTTTGTATAGGTATTTCAAAGATGCCCAGAACTGAGCTAAACGTTGTACGTCTGCAACTCCTAGAAATAACTTCATGCCCCATCTCCCTTACTTCAATCTAGTAAGGATCACATAATTCCTAACAAAGTTTTGACACAGATTCCCAATTCGGGCATTGAGAACATATAGCACGTTGCTGTAAGCAAGCACATTCTCATTCAAAGTTGCAAGTTACTATGTAGGAAAAAGTTTGTATAGGTATTTCAAAGATGCCCAGAACTGAGCTGAAGTGTGTATGTCTCCAACTCCTAGAAATAACTTCATGCCCCATCTCCCTTACTTCCAGCTAGTGAGGATCACATAATTCCTAACAAAGTTTTGACACAGATTCCCAATTCGGGCATTCAGAACATATAGCACGTTGCTGTAAGCAAGCACATTCTCATTCTAAGAAGCAAGTTACTATGTAGGAACAACTTTGTATAGGTATTTCAAAAATGCCCAAAACTGAGCTAAAGTGGGTATGTGTCCAACTCCTAGAAATAACTTCATGCCACATCTCCCTTACTTCCAGCTAGTAAGGATCACATAATTCCGAACAAAGTTTTGACACAGATTCCCAATTCGGGCATTCAGAACATAGAGCACGTTGCTATAAGCAAGCACATTCTCATTCAAAGTTGCAAGTTACAATGTAGGAACAAGTTTGTATAGGTATTTCAAAGATGCCCAGAACTGAGCTAAACTTGGTATCTGTCCAACCTCTAGAAATAACTTCATGCCCCATCTCCCTTACTTCCAGCTAGTAAGGATCACATAATTCCTAACAAAGATTTGACACAGATTCCCAATTCGGGCATTCAGAACATATAGTACGTTGCTGTAAGCAAGCACATTCTCATTCCAAGTTGCAAGTTACTATGTAGGAACAAGTTTGTATAGGTATTTCAAAGATGCCCAGAACTGAGCTAAACGTTGTATGTCTGCAACTCCTAGATAAAACTTCATGCCCCATCTCCCTTACTTCCAGCTAGTAAGGATCACATAATTCCTAACAAAGTTTAGACACAGATTCCCAAGTCGGGCATTCATAACATATAGCACGTTGCTGTAAGCAAGCACATTCTCATTCAAAGTTGCAAGTTACTATGTAGGAACAAGTTTGTATAGGTATTTCAAAGATGCCCAGAACTGAGCTAAACGTTGTATGTCTGCAACTCCGAGAAATAACTTCATGCCCCATCTCCCTTACTTCCAGCTAGTAAGGATCACATAATTCCTAACAAAGTTTTGACACAGATTCCCAATTCGGGCATTCAGAACATATAGCACGTTGCTGTAAGCAAGCACATTCTCATTCAAAGTTGCAAGTTACTATGTAGGAACAACTTTGTATAGGTATTTCAAAGATGCCCAGAACTGAGCTAAAGTGGGTATGTGTCCAACTCCTAGAAATAACTTCATGCCCCATCTCCCTTACTTCCAGCTAGTAAGGATCACATAATTCCGAACAAAGTTTTGACCCAGATTCCCAATTCGGGCATTCAGAACATAGAGCACGTTGCTATAAGCAAGCACATTCTCATTCAAAGTTGCAAGTTACAATGTAGGAACAAGTTTGTATAGGTATTTCAAAGATGCCCAGAACTGAGCTAAACTTGGTATGTGTCCAACCTCTAGAAATAACTTCATGCCCCATCTCCCTTACTTCCAGCTAGTAAGGATCACATAATTCCTAACAAGGTTTTGACACAGATTCCCAATTCGGGCATTCAGAACATATAGCACGTTGCTGTAAGCAAGCACATTCTCATTCAAAGTTGCAAGTTACTATGTAGGAACAAGTTTGTATAGGTATTTCAAAGATGCCCAGAACTGAGCTAAACGTTGTATGTCTGCAACTCCAAGATATAACTTCATGCCCCATCTCCCTTACTTCCAGCTAGTAAGGATCACATAATTCCTAACAAAGTTTTGACACAGATTCCCTATTCGGGCATTCAGAACATATAGCACGTTGCTGTAAGCAAGCACATTCTCATTCAAAGTTGCAAGTTACTATGTAGGAACAAGTTTGTATAGGTATTTCAAAGATGCCCAGAACTGAGCTAAACGTTGTATGTCTCCAACTCCTAGAAATAACTTCATGCCCCATCTCCCTTACTTCCATCTAGTAAGGATCACATAATTCCTAACAAAGTTTTGACACAGATTCCCAATTCGGGCATTCAGAACATATAGCACGTTGCTGTCAGCAAGCACATTCTCATTCAAAGTTGCAAGTTACTATGTAGGAACAAGTGTGTATAGGTATTTCAAAGATGCCCAGAACTGAGCTAAACGTTGTATGTCTGCAACTCCTAGAAATAACTTCATGCCCCATCTCCCTTACTTCCAGCTAGTAAGGATCACATAATACCTAACAAAGTTTTGACACAGATTCCCAATTCGGGCATTCAGAACATATAGCACGTTGCTGTAGGCAAGCACATTCTCATTCAAAGTTGCAAGTTACTATGTAGGAACAAGTTTGTATAGGTATTTCAAAGATGCCCAGAACTGAGCTAAACGTGGTATGTCTGCAACTCCTAGAAATAACTTCATTCCCCATCTCCCTTACTTCCACCTAGTAAGGATCACATAATTCCTAACAAAGATTTGACACAGATTCCCAATTCGGGCATTCAGAACATATAGCACGTTGCTGTAAGCAAGCACATTCTCATTCAAAGTTGCAAGTCACTATGTAGGAACAAGTTTGTATAGGTATTTCAAAGATGCCCAGAACTGAGCTAAACGTTGTATGTCTCCAACTCCTAAAAATAACTTCATGCCCCTTCTCCCTTACTTCCATCTAGTAAGGATCACATAATTCCTAACAAAGTTTTGACACAGACTCCCAATTCGGGCATTCAGAACATATAGCACGTTGCTGTAAGCAAGCACATTCTCATTCAAAGTTGCAAGTTACTATGTAGGAACAAGTTTGTATAGGTATTTCAAAGATGCCCAGAACTGAGCTAACCTTGGTATGTCTCCAACTCCTAGAAATAACTTCATGCCCCATCTCCCTTATTTCCAGCTACTAAGGATCACATAATTCCTAACAAAGTTTTGACACAGATTCCAAATCCGGGCATTCAGAACATATAGCACGTTGCTCTAAGCAAGCACATTCTCATTCAAAGTTGCAAGTTTCTATGTAGTAACAAGTTTGTATAGGTATTTCAAAGATGCCCAGAACTGAGCTAAACGTTGTATGTCTTTAACTCCTAGAAATAACTTCATGCCCCATCTCCCTTACTTCCATCTAGTAAGGATAACATAATTCTTAACAAAGTTTTGACACAGATTCCCAATTCGGGCATTCAGAACATATAGCACGTTGCTGTAAGCAAGCACATTCTCATTCAAAGTTGCAAGTTACTATGTAGGAACAAGTTTGTATAGGTATATCAAAGATGCCCAGAACTGAGCTAAACTTGGTATGTCTCCAACTCCTAGAAATATCTTCATGCCCCATCTCACTTACTTCCATCTAGTAAGGATCACATAATTCCTAACAAAGTTTTGACACAGATTCCCAATTCGGGCATTCAGAACATATAGCACGTTGCTGTAAGCAAGCACATTCTCATTCAAAGTTGCAAGTTACTATGTAGGAACAAGTTTGTATAGGTATTTCAAAGATGCCCAGAACTGAGCTAAACGTTGTATGTCTCCAACTCCTAGAAATAACTTCATGCCCCATCTCCCTTACTTCCATCTAGTAAGGATCACATAATTCCTAACAAAGTTTTGACACAGATTCCCAATTCGGGCATTCAGAACATATAGCACGTTGCTGTAAGCAAGCACATTCTCATTCAAAGTTGCAAGTTACTATGTAGAAACATGTTTGTATAGGTATTTCAAAGATGCCCAGAACTGAGCTAAAGTGGGTATGTGTCCAACTTCTAGAAATAACTTCATGCCCCATCTCCCTTACTTCCAGCTAGTAAGGATCACATAATTCCTAACAAAGTTTTGACACAGATTCCCAATTCGGGCATTCAGAACATAGAGCACGTTGCTGTAAGCAAGCACATTCTGATTCAACGTTGCAAGTTACTATGTAGGAACAAGTTTGTATAGGTATTTCAAAGATGCCCAGAACTGAGCTAAACGTTGTATGTCTCCAACTCCTAGAAATAACTTCATGCCCCTTCTCCCTTACTTCCATCTAGTAAGGATCACATAATTCCTAACAAAGTTTTGACACAGACTCCCAATTCGGGCATTCAGAACATATAGCACGTTGCTGTAAGCAAGCACATTCTCATTCAAAGTTGCAAGTTACTATGTAGGAACAAGTTTGTATAGGTATTTCAAAGATGCCCAGAACTGAGCTAAACGTTGTATGTCTGCAACTCCTAGAAATAACTTCATGCCCCATCTCCCTTACTTCCAGCTAGTAAGAATCACATAATTCCTAACAAAGTTTTGACACAGATTCCCAATTCGGGCATTCAGAACATATAGCACGTTGCTGTAAGCAAGCACATTCTCATTCAAAGTTGCAAGTTACTATGTAGGAACAAGTTTGTATAGGTATTTCAAAGATGCCCAGAACTGAGCTAAACGTTGTATGTCTCCAACTCCTAGAAATAACTTCATGCCCCATCTCCCTTACTTCCAGCTAGTAAGGATCACATAATTCCTAACAAAGTTTCGACACAGATTCCCAATTCGGGCATTCAGAACATATAGCACGTTGCTGTAAGCAAGCACATTCTCATTCAAAGTTGCAAGTTACTATGTAGGAACAAGTTTGTATAGGTATTTTAAAGATGCCCAGAACTGAGCTAAACGTTGTATGTCTGCAACTCCTAGAAATTACTTCATGCCCCATCTCACTTTCTTCCATCTAGTAAGGATCACATAATTCCTAACAAAGTTTTGACAGAGATTCCCAATTCGGGCATTCAGAACATAGAGCACGTTGCTGTAAGCAAGCACATTCTCATTCAAAGTTGCAAGTTACTATGTAGGAACAAGTTTGTATAGGTATTTCAAAGATGCCCAGAACTCAGCTAAACGTTGTATGTCTCCAACTCCTAGAAATAATTTCATGCCCCATCTCCCTTACTTCCATCTAGTAAGGATCACATATTTCCTAACAAAGTTTTGACACAGATTCCCAATTCGGGCATTCAGAACATATAGCACGTTGCTGTAAGCAAGCACATTCTCATTCAAAGTTGCAAGTTACGATGTAGGAACAAGTTTGTATAGGTATTTCAAAGATGCCCAGAACTGAGCTGAACTTCGTATGTCTCCAACTCCTAGAAATAAATTCATGCCCCATCTCCCTTACTTCCAGCTAGTAAGGATCACAAAATTCCTAACAAAGTTTTGACACAGATTCCCAATTCGGGCATTCAGAACATATAGCACGTTGCTGTAAGCAAGCACATTCTCATTCAAAGTTGCAAGTTACTATGTAGGAACAAGTTTGTATAGGTATTTCAAAGATGCCCAGAACTGAGCTAAACGTTGTATGTCTGCAACTCCTAGAAATAACTTCATGCCCCATCTCCCTTACTTCCAGCTAGTAAGGATCACATAATTCCTAACAAAGTTTTGACACAGATTCCCAATTCGGGCATTCAGAACATATAGCACGTTGCTGTAGCAAGCACATTCTCATTGAAAGTTGCAAGTTACTATGTAGGAACAAGTTTGTATAGGACTTTCAAAGATGCCCAGAACTGAGCTGAAGTTTGTATGTCTCCAACTCCTAGAAATAACTTCATGCCCCATCTCCCGTACTTCCAGCTAGTGAGGATCACATAATTCCTAACAAAGTTTTGACACAGATTCCCTATTCGGGCATTCAGAACATATAGCACGTTGCTGTAAGCAAGCACATTCTCTTTCTAAGAAGCAAGTTACTATGTAGGAACAAGTTTGTATAGGTATTTCAAAGATGCCCAGAACTGAGCTAAAGTGGTATGTGTCCAACTCCTAGAAATATCTTCATGCCCCATCTCCCTTACTTCCAGCTAGTAAGGATTACATAATTCCTAACAAAGTTTTGACACAGATTCCCAATTCGGGCATTCAGAACATATAGCACGTTGCTGTAAGCAAGCACATTCTCATTCAAAGTTGCAAGTTACTATGTAGGAACAAGTTTGTATAGGTATTTCAAAGATGCCCAGAACTGAGCTAAACGTTGTATGTCTGCAACTCCTAGAAATAACTTCATGCCCCATCTCCCTTACTTCCATCTAGTAAGGATCACATAATTCCTAACAAGGTTTTGACACAGATTCCCAATTCGGGCATTCAGAACATATAGCACGTTGCTGTAAGCAAGCACATTCTCATTCAAAGTTGCAAGTTACTATGTAGGAACAAGTTTGTATAGGACTTTCAAAGATGCCCAGAACTGAGCTAAACTTGGTATGTGTCCAACCTCTAGAAATAACTTCATGCCCCATCTCCCTTACTTCCAGCTAGTAAGGATCACATAATTCTTAACAAAGTTTTGACACAGATTCCCAATTCGGGCATTCAGAACATATAGCACGTTGCTGTAAGCAAGCACATTCTCATTCAAAGTTGCAAGTTACTATGTAGGAACAAGTTTGTATAGGTATTTCAAAGATGCCCAGAACTGAGCTAAACTTGGTATGTCTCCAACTCCTAGAAATATCTTCATGCCCCATCTCACTTACTTCCATCTAGTAAGGATCACATAATTCCTAACAAAGTTTTGACACAGATTCCCAATTCGGGCATTCAGAACATATAGCACGTTGCTGTAAGCAAGCACATTCTCATTCAAAGTTGCAAGTTACTATGTAGGAACAAGTTTGTATAGGTATTTCAAAGATGCCCAGAACTGAGCTGAAGTTTGTATGTCTCCAACTCCTAGAAATAACTTCATGCCCCATCTCCCTTACTTCCAGCTAGTAAGGATCACAAAATTCCTAACAAAGTTTTGACAGAGATTCCCAATTCGGGCATTCAGAACATAGAGCACGTTGCTGTAAGCAAGCACATTCTCATTCAAAGTTGCAAGTTACTATGTAGGAACAAGTTTGTATAGGTATTTCAAAGATGCCCAGAACTCAGCTAAACGTTGTATGTCTCCAACTCCTAGAAATAACTTCATGCCCCATCTCCCTTACTTCCATCTAGTAAGGATCACATATTTCCTAACAAAGTTTTGACACAGATTCCCAATTCGGGCATTCAGAACATATAGCACGTTGCTGTAAGCAAGCACATTCTCATTCAAAGTTGCAAGTTACGATGTAGGAACAAGTTTGTATAGGTATTTCAAAGATGCCCAGAACTGAGCTGAACTTCGTATGTCTCCAACTCCTAGAAATAAATTCATGCCCCATCTCCCTTACTTCCAGCTAGTAAGGATCACAAAATTCCTAACAAAGTTTTGACACAGATTCCCAAATCGGGCATTCAGAACATATAGCACGTTGCTGTAAGCAAGCACATTCTCATTCAAAGTTGCAAGTTACTATGTAGGAACAAGTTTGTATAGGTATTTCAAAGATGCCCAGAACTGAGCTAAACGTTGTATGTCTGCAACTCCTAGAAATAACTTCATGCCCCATCTCCCTTACTTCCAGCTAGTAAGGATCACATAATTCCTAACAAAGTTTTGACACAGATTCCCAATTCGGGCATTCAGAACATATAGCACGTTGCTGTAGCAAGCACATTCTCATTGAAAGTTGCAAGTTACTATGTAGGAACAAGTTTGTATAGGACTTTCAAAGATGCCCAGAACTGAGCTGAAGTTTGTATGTCTCCAACTCCTAGAAATAACTTCATGCCCCATCTCCCGTACTTCCAGCTAGTGAGGATCACATAATTCCTAACAAAGTTTTGACACAGATTCCCTATTCGGGCATTCAGAACATATAGCACGTTGCTGTAAGCAAGCACATTCTCATTCTAAGAAGCAAGTTACTATGTAGGAACAAGTTTGTATAGGTATTTCAAAGATGCCCAGAACTGAGCTAAAGTGGTATGTGTCCAACTCCTAGAAATATCTTCATGCCCCATCTCCCTTACTTCCAGCTAGTAAGGATTACATAATTCCTAACAAAGTTTTGACACAGATTCCCAATTCGGGCATTCAGAACATATAGCACGTTGCTGTAAGCAAGCACATTCTCATTCAAAGTTGCAAGTTACTATGTAGGAACAAGTTTGTATAGGTATTTCAAAGATGCCCAGAACTGAGCTAAACGTTGTATGTCTGCAACTCCTAGAAATAACTTCATGCCCCATCTCCCTTACTTCCATCTAGTAAGGATCACATAATTCCTAACAAGGTTTTGACACAGATTCCCAATTCGGGCATTCAGAACATATAGCACGTTGCTGTAAGCAAGCACATTCTCATTCAAAGTTGCAAGTTACTATGTAGGAACAAGTTTGTATAGGACTTTCAAAGATGCCCAGAACTGAGCTAAACTTGGTATGTGTCCAACCTCTAGAAATAACTTTATGCCCCATCTCCCTTACTTCCAGCTAGTAAGGATCACATAATTCTTAACAAAGTTTTGACACAGATTCCCAATTCGGGCATTCAGAACATATAGCACGTTGCTGTAAGCAAGCACATTCTCATTCAAAGTTGCAAGTTACTATGTAGGAACAAGTTTGTATAGGTATTTCAAAGATGCCCAGAACTGAGCTAAACTTGGTATGTCTCCAACTCCTAGAAATATCTTCATGCCCCATCTCACTTACTTCCATCTAGTAAGGATCACATAATTCCTAACAAAGTTTTGACACAGATTCCCAATTCGGGCATTCAGAACATATAGCACGTTGCTGTAAGCAAGCACATTCTCATTCAAAGTTGCAAGTTACTATGTAGGAACAAGTTTGTATAGGTATTTCAAAGATGCCCAGAACTGAGCTGAAGTTTGTATGTCTCCAACTCCTAGAAATAACTTCATGCCCCATCTCCCTTACTTCCAGCTAGTAAGGATCACAAAATTCCTAACAAAGTTTTGACACAGATTCCCAATTCGGGCATTCAGAACATATAGCACGTTGCTGTAAGCAAGAACATTCTCATTCAAAGTTGCAAGTTACTATGTAGGAACAAGTTAGTATAGGACTTTCAAAGATGCCCAGAACTGAGCTGAAGTTTGTATGTCTCCAACTCCTAGAAATAACTTCATGCCCCATCTCCCGTACTTCCAGCTAGTGAGGATCACATAATTCCTAACAAAGTTTTGACACAGATTCCCTATTCGGGCATTCAGAACATATAGCACGTTGCTGTAAGCAAGCACATTCCCATTCTAAGAAGCAAGTTACTATGTAGGAACAAGTTTGTATAGGTATTTCAAAGATGCCCAGAACTGAGCTAAAGTGGGTATGTGTCCAACTTCTAGAAATAACTTCATGCCCCATCTCCCTTACTTCCAGCTAGTAAGGATCACATAATTCCTAACAAAGTTTTGACACAGATTCCCAATTCGGGCATTCAGAACATATAGCACGTTCCTGTAAGCAAGCACATTCTGATTCAAAGTTGCAAGTTACTATGTAGGAACAAGTTTGTATAGGTATTTCAAAGATGCCCAGAACTGAGCTAAACGTTGTATGTCTCCAACTCCTAGAAATAACTTCATGCCCCATCTCCCTTACTTCCAGCTAGTAAGGATCACATAATTCCTAACAAAGTTTTGACACAGATTCCCAATTCGGGCATTCAGAACATATAGCACGTTGCTCTAAGCAAGCACATTCTGATTCAAAGTTGCAAGTTACTATGTAGGAACAAGTTTGTATAGGTATTTCAAAGATGCCCAGAACTGAGCTAAAGTGGGTATGTGTCCAACTCCTAGAAATATCTTCATGCCCCATCTCCCTTACTTCCAGCTAGTAAGGATCACATAATTCCTAACAAAGTTTTGACACAGATTCCCAATTCGGGCATTCAGAACATATAGCACGTTGCTGTAAGCAAGCACATTCTCATTCAAAGTTGCAAGTTACTATGTAGGAACAAGTTTGTATAGGTATTTCAAAGATGCCCAGAACTGAGCTAAACGTTGTATGTCTGCAACTCCTAGAAATAACTTCATGCCCCATCTCCCTTACTTCCATCTAGTAAGGATCACATAATTCCTAACAAAGTTTTGACACAGATTCCCAATTCGGGCATTCAGAACATATAGCACGTTGCTGTAAGCAAGCACATTCTCATTCAAAGTTGCAAGTTACTATGTAGGAACAAGTTTGTATAGGTATTTCAAAGATGCCCAGAACTGAGCTAAACGTTGTATGTCTGCAACTCCTAGAAATAACTTCATGCCCCATCTCCCTTACTTCCATCTAGTAAGGATCACATAATTCCTAACAAAGTTTTGACACAGATTCCCAATTCGGGCATTCAGAACATATAGCACGTTGCTGTAAGCAAGCACATTCTCATTCAAAGTTGCAAGTTACTATGTAGAAACAAGTTTGTATAGATCTTTGAAAGATGCCCAGAACTGAGCTAAACTTGGTATGTGTCCAAACTCTAGAAATAACTTCATGCCCCATCTCCCTTACTTCCAGCTAGTAAGGATCACATAATTCTTAACAAAGTTTTGACACAGATTCCCAATTCGGGCATTCAGAACATATAGCACGTTGCTGTAAGCAAGCACATTCTCATTCAAAGTTGCAAGTTACTATGTAGGAACAAGTTTGTATAGGTATTTCAAAGATGCCCAGAACTGAGCTAAACTTGGTATGTCTCCAACTCCTAGAAATATCTTCATGCCCCATCTCACTTACTTCCATCTAGTAAGGATCACATAATTCCTAACAAAGTTTTGACACAGATTCCCAATTCGGGCATTCAGAACATATAGCACGTTGCTGTAAGCAAGCACATTCTCATTCAAAGTTGCAAGTTACTATGTAGGAACAAGTTTGTATAGGTATTTCAAAGATGCCCAGAACTGAGCTGAAGTTTGTATGTCTCCAACTCCTAGAAATAACTTCATGCCCCATCTCCCTTACTTCCAGATAGTAAGGATCACAAAATTCCTAACAAAGTTTTGACACAGATTCCCAATTCGGGCATTCAGAACATATAGCACGTTGCTGTAAGCAAGAACATTCTCATTCAAAGTTGCAAGTTACTATGTAGGAACAAGTTAGTATAGGACATTCAAAGATGCCCAGAACTGAGCTGAAGTTTGTATGTCTCCAACTCCTAGAAATAACTTCATGCCCCATCTCCCGTACTTCCAGCTAGTGAGGATCACATAATTCCTAACAAAGTTTTGACACAGATTCCCTATTCGGGCATTCAGAACATATAGCACGTTGCTGTAAGCAAGCACATTCTCATTCTAAGAAGCAAGTTACTATGTAGGAACAAGTTTGTATAGGTATTTCAAAGATGCCCAGAACTGAGCTAAATTGGGTATGTGTCCAACTTCTAGAAATAACTTCATGCCCCATCTCCCTTACTTCCAGCTAGTAAGGATCACATAATTCCTAACAAAGTTTTGACACAGATTCCCAATTCGGGCATTGAGAACATATAGCACGTTGCTGTAAACAAGCACCTTCTCATTCCAAGTAGCAAGTTACTATGTAGGAACAAGTTTGTATAGGTATTTCAAAGATGCCCAGAACTGAGCTAAAGATTGTATGTCTCCAACTCCTAGAAATAACTTCATGCCCCATCTCCCTTACTTCCAGCTAGTAAGGATCACAAAATTCCTAACAAAGTTTTGACACAGATTCCCAATTCGGGCATTCAGAACATATAGCACGTTGCTGTAAGCAAGAACATTCTCATTCAAAGTTGCAAGTTACTATGTAGGAACAAGTTTGTATAGGTATTTCAAAGATGCCCAGAACTGAGCTGAACGTTGTATGTCTGCAACTCCTAGAAATAACTTCATGCCCCATCTCCCTTACTTCCAGCTAGTAAGGATCACATAATTCCTAACAAAGTTTTGACACAGATTCCCAATTCGGGCATTCAGAACATATAGCACGTTGCTGTAAGCAAGCACATTCTCATTCAAAGTTGCAAGTTACTATGTAGGAACAAGTTTGTATAGGTATTTCAAAGATGCCCAGAACTGAGCTAAAGTGGGTATGTGTCCAACTTCTAGAAATAACTTCATGCCCCATCTCCCTTACTTCCAGCTAGTAAGGATCACATAATTCCTAACAAAGTTTTGACACAGATTCCCAATTCGGGCATTCAGAACATATAGCACGTTCCTGTAAGCAAGCACATTCTGATTCAAAGTTGCAAGTTACTATGTAGGAACAAGTTTGTATAGGTATTTCAAAGATGCCCAGAACTGAGCTAAACGTTGTATGTCTCCAACTCCTAGAAATAACTTCATGCCCCATCTCCCTTACTTCCAGCTAGTAAGGATCACATAATTCCTAACAAAGTTTTGACACAGATTCCCAATTCGGGCATTCAGAACATATAGCACGTTGCTCTAAGCAAGCACATTCTGATTCAAAGTTGCAAGTTACTATGTAGGAACAAGTTTGTATAGGTATTTCAAAGATGCCCAGAACTGAGCTAAAGTGGGTATGTGTCCAACTCCTAGAAATATCTTCATGCCCCATCTCCCTTACTTCCAGCTAGTAAGGATCACATAATTCCTAACAAAGTTTTGACACAGATTCCCAATTCGGGCATTCAGAACATATAGCACGTTGCTGTAAGCAAGCACATTCTCATTCAAAGTTGCAAGTTACTATGTAGGAACAAGTTTGTATAGGTATTTCAAAGATGCCCAGAACTGAGCTAAACGTTGTATGTCTGCAACTCCTAGAAATAACTTCATGCCCCATCTCCCTTACTTCCATCTAGTAAGGATCACATAATTCCTAACAAAGTTTTGACACAGATTCCCAATTCGGGCATTCAGAACATATAGCACGTTGCTGTAAGCAAGCACATTCTCATTCAAAGTTGCAAGTTACTATGTAGGAACAAGTTTGTATAGGTATTTCAAAGATGCCCAGAACTGAGCTAAACGTTGTATGTCTGCAACTCCTAGAAATAACTTCATGCCCCATCTCCCTTACTTCCATCTAGTAAGGATCACATAATTCCTAACAAAGTTTTGACACAGATTCCCAATTCGGGCATTCAGAACATATAGCACGTTGCTGTAAGCAAGCACATTCTCATTCAAAGTTGCAAGTTACTATGTAGAAACAAGTTTGTATAGGACTTTCAAAGATGCCCAGAACTGAGCTAAACTTGGTATGTGTCCAACCTCTAGAAATAACTTCATGCGCCATCTCCCTTACTTCCAGCTAGTAAGGATCACATAATTCTTAACAAAGTTTTGACACAGATTCCCAATTCGGGCATTCAGAACATATAGCACGTTGCTGTAAGCAAGCACATTCTCATTCAAAGTTGCAAGTTACTATGTAGGAACAAGTTTGTATAGGTATTTCAAAGATGCCCAGAACTGAGCTAAACTTGGTATGTCTCCAACTCCTAGAAATATCTTCATGCCCCATCTCACTTACTTCCATCTAGTAAGGATCACATAATTCCTAACAAAGTTTTGACACAGATTCCCAATTCGGGCATTCAGAACATATAGCACGTTGCTGTAAGCAAGCACATTCTCATTCAAAGTTGCAAGTTACTATGTAGGAACAAGTTTGTATAGGTATTTCAAAGATGCCCAGAACTGAGCTGAAGTTTGTATGTCTCCAACTCCTAGAAATAACTTCATGCCCCATCTCCCTTACTTCCAGATAGTAAGGATCACAAAATTCCTAACAAAGTTTTGACACAGATTCCCAATTCGGGCATTCAGAACATATAGCACGTTGCTGTAAGCAAGAACATTCTCATTCAAAGTTGCAAGTTACTATGTAGGAACAAGTTAGTATAGGACATTCAAAGATGCCCAGAACTGAGCTGAAGTTTGTATGTCTCCAACTCCTAGAAATAACTTCATGCCCCATCTCCCGTACTTCCAGCTAGTGAGGATCACATAATTCCTAACAAAGTTTTGACACAGATTCCCTATTCGGGCATTCAGAACATATAGCACGTTGCTGTAAGCAAGCACATTCTCATTCTAAGAAGCAAGTTACTATGTAGGAACAAGTTTGTATAGGTATTTCAAAGATGCCCAGAACTGAGCTAAATTGGGTATGTGTCCAACTTCTAGAAATAACTTCATGCCCCATCTCCCTTACTTCCAGCTAGTAAGGATCACATAATTCCTAACAAAGTTTTGACACAGATTCCCAATTCGGGCATTGAGAACATATAGCACGTTGCTGTAAACAAGCACCTTCTCATTCCAAGTAGCAAGTTACTATGTAGGAACAAGTTTGTATAGGTATTTCAAAGATGCCCAGAACTGAGCTAAAGATTGTATGTCTCCAACTCCTAGAAATAACTTCATGCCCCATCTCCCTTACTTCCAGCTAGTAAGGATCACAAAATTCCTAACAAAGTTTTGACACAGATTCCCAATTCGGGCATTCAGAACATATAGCACGTTGCTGTAAGCAAGAACATTCTCATTCAAAGTTGCAAGTTACTATGTAGGAACAAGTTTGTATAGGTATTTCAAAGATGCCCAGAACTGAGCTGAACGTTGTATGTCTGCAACTCCTAGAAATAACTTCATGCCCCATCTCCCTTACTTCCAGCTAGTAAGGATCACATAATTCCTAACAAAGTTTTGACACAGATTCCCAATTCGGGCATTCAGAACATATAGCACGTTCCTGTAAGCAAGCACATTCTGATTCAAAGTTGCAAGTTACTATGTAGGAACAAGTTTGTATAGGTATTTCAAAGATGCCCAGAACTGAGCTAAACGTTGTATGTCTCCAACTCCTAGAAATAACTTCATGCCCCATCTCCCTTACTTCCAGCTAGTAAGGATCACATAATTCCTAACAAAGTTTTGACACAGATTCCCAATTCGGGCATTCAGAACATATAGCACGTTGCTCTAAGCAAGCACATTCTGATTCAAAGTTGCAAGTTACTATGTAGGAACAAGTTTGTATAGGTATTTCAAAGATGCCCAGAACTGAGCTAAAGTGGGTATGTGTCCAACTCCTAGAAATATCTTCATGCCCCATCTCCCTTACTTCCAGCTAGTAAGGATCACATAATTCCTAACAAAGTTTTGACACAGATTCCCAATTCGGGCATTCAGAACATATAGCACGTTGCTGTAAGCAAGCACATTCTCATTCAAAGTTGCAAGTTACTATGTAGGAACAAGTTTGTATAGGTATTTCAAAGATGCCCAGAACTGAGCTAAACGTTGTATGTCTGCAACTCCTAGAAATAACTTCATGCCCCATCTCCCTTACTTCCATCTAGTAAGGATCACATAATTCCTAACAAAGTTTTGACACAGATTCCCAATTCGGGCATTCAGAACATATAGCACGTTGCTGTAAGCAAGCACATTCTCATTCAAAGTTGCAAGTTACTATGTAGGAACAAGTTTGTATAGGTATTTCAAAGATGCCCAGAACTGAGCTAAACGTTGTATGTCTGCAACTCCTAGAAATAACTTCATGCCCCATCTCCCTTACTTCCATCTAGTAAGGATCACATAATTCCTAACAAAGTTTTGACACAGATTCCCAATTCGGGCATTCAGAACATATAGCACGTTGCTGTAAGCAAGCACATTCTCATTCAAAGTTGCAAGTTACTATGTAGAAACAAGTTTGTATAGGACTTTCAAAGATGCCCAGAACTGAGCTAAACTTGGTATGTGTCCAACCTCTAGAAATAACTTCATGCGCCATCTCCCTTACTTCCAGCTAGTAAGGATCACATAATTCTTAACAAAGTTTTGACACAGATTCCCAATTCGGGCATTCAGAACATATAGCACGTTGCTGTAAGCAAGCACATTCTCATTCAAAGTTGCAAGTTACTATGTAGGAACAAGTTTGTATAGGTATTTCAAAGATGCCCAGAACTGAGCTAAACTTGGTATGTCTCCAACTCCTAGAAATATCTTCATGCCCCATCTCACTTACTTCCATCTAGTAAGGATCACATAATTCCTAACAAAGTTTTGACACAGATTCCCAATTCGGGCATTCAGAACATATAGCACGTTGCTGTAAGCAAGCACATTCTCATTCAAAGTTGCAAGTTACTATGTAGGAACAAGTTTGTATAGGTATTTCAAAGATGCCCAGAACTGAGCTGAAGTTTGTATGTCTCCAACTCCTAGAAATAACTTCATGCCCCATCTCCCTTACTTCCAGATAGTAAGGATCACAAAATTCCTAACAAAGTTTTGACACAGATTCCCAATTCGGGCATTCAGAACATATAGCACGTTGCTGTAAGCAAGAACATTCTCATTCAAAGTTGCAAGTTACTATGTAGGAACAAGTTAGTATAGGACATTCAAAGATGCCCAGAACTGAGCTGAAGTTTGTATGTCTCCAACTCCTAGAAATAACTTCATGCCCCATCTCCCGTACTTCCAGCTAGTGAGGATCACATAATTCCTAACAAAGTTTTGACACAGATTCCCTATTCGGGCATTCAGAACATATAGCACGTTGCTGTAAGCAAGCACATTCTCATTCTAAGAAGCAAGTTACTATGTAGGAACAAGTTTGTATAGGTATTTCAAAGATGCCCAGAACTGAGCTAAATTGGGTATGTGTCCAACTTCTAGAAATAACTTCATGCCCCATCTCCCTTACTTCCAGCTAGTAAGGATCACATAATTCCTAACAAAGTTTTGACACAGATTCCCAATTCGGGCATTGAGAACATATAGCACGTTGCTGTAAACAAGCACCTTCTCATTCCAAGTAGCAAGTTACTATGTAGGAACAAGTTTGTATAGGTATTTCAAAGATGCCCAGAACTGAGCTAAAGATTGTATGTCTCCAACTCCTAGAAATAACTTCATGCCCCATCTCCCTTACTTCCAGCTAGTAAGGATCACAAAATTCCTAACAAAGTTTTGACACAGATTCCCAATTCGGGCATTCAGAACATATAGCACGTTGCTGTAAGCAAGAACATTCTCATTCAAAGTTGCAAGTTACTATGTAGGAACAAGTTTGTATAGGTATTTCAAAGATGCCCAGAACTGAGCTGAACGTTGTATGTCTGCAACTCCTAGAAATAACTTCATGCCCCATCTCCCTTACTTCCAGCTAGTAAGGATCACATAATTCCTAACAAAGTTTTGACACAGATTCCCAATTCGGGCATTCAGAACATATAGCACGTTGCTGTAAGCAAGCACATTCTCATTCAAAGTTGCAAGTTACTATGTAGGAACAAGTTTGTATAGGTATTTCAAAGATGCCCAGAACTGAGCTAAACGTTGTATGTCTCCAACTCCTAGAAATAACTTCATGCCCCATCTCCCTTACTTCCAGCTAGTAAGGATCACATAATTCCTAACAAAGTTTCGACACAGATTCCCAATTCGGGCATTCAGAACATATAGCACGTTGCTGTCAGCAAGCACATTCTCATTCAAAGTTGCAAGTTACTATGTAGGAACAAGTTTGTATAGGTATTTCAAAGATGCCCAGAACTTAGCTAAACGATGTATGTCTGCAACTCCTAGAAATAACTTCATGCCTCATCTCCCTTATTTCCAGCTACTAAGGATCACATAATTCCTAACAAAGTTTTGACACAGATTCCCAATCCGGGCATTCAGAACATATAGCACGTTGCTGTAAGCAAGCACATTCTCATTCAAAGTTGCAAGTTACTATGTAGGAACAAGTTTGTATAGGTATTTCAAAGATGCCCAGAACTGAGCTAAACGTTGTATGTCTGCAACTCCTAGAAATAACTTCATGCCCCATCTCCCTTACTTCCAGCTAGTAAGGATCACATAATTCTTAACAAAGTTTTGACACAGATTCCCAATTCGGGCATTCAGAACATATAGCACGTTGCTGTAAGCAAGCACATTCTCATTCAAAGTTGCAAGTTACTATGTAGGAACAAGTTTGTATAGGTATTTCAAAGATTCCCAGAACTGACCTAAACTTGGTATGTCTCCAACTCCTAGAAATTACTTCATGCCCCATCTCACTTACTTCCATCTAGTAAGGATCACATAATTCCTAACAAAGTTTTGACACAGATTCCCAATTCGGGCATTGAGAACATATAGCACGTTGCTGTAAGCAAGCACATTCTCATTCAAAGTTGCAAGTTACTATGTAGGAACAAGTTTGTATAGGTATTTCAAAGATGCCCAGAACTGTGCTAAACTTGGTATGTCTCCAACTGCTAGAAATAACTTCATGCCCCATCTCCCTTACTCCCAGCTAGTAAGGATCACATAATTTCTAACAAATTTTTGACACAGATTCCGAATTCGGGCATTCAGAACATATAGCAAGTTGCTGTAAGCAAGCACATATTCATTCAAAGTTGCAAGTTACTATGTAGGAACAAGTTTGTATAGGTATTTCAAAGATGCCCAGAACTGAGCTAAACGTTGTATGTCTCCAACTCCTAGAAATAACTTCATGCCCCATCTCCCTTACTTCCAGCTAGTAAGGATCACATAATTCCTAACAAAGTTTTGACACAGATTCCCAATTCGGGCATTCAGAATATAGAGCACGTTGCTGTAAGCAGCACATTCTCATTCAAAGTTGCAAGTTACTATGTAGGAACAAGTTTGTAAAGGTATTTCAAAGATGCCCAGAACTGAGCTAAACTTGGTATGTCTCCAAGTCCTAGAAATAACTTCATGCCCCATCTCTCTTACTTCCAGCTAGTAAGGATCACATAATTCCTAACAAAGATTTGACACAGATTCCCAATTCGGTCATTCAGAACATATGGCACGTTGCTGTAAGCAAGCACATTCTCATTCAAAGTTGCAAGTTACTAAGTAGGAACAAGTTTGTATAGGTATTTCAAAGATGCCCAGAAGTGAGCTAAACATGGTAGGTCTCCAACTCCTAGAAATAACTTCATGCCCCATCTCCCTTACTTCCAGCTACTAAGGATCACATAATTCCTAACAAAGTTTTGACACAGATTCCCAATTAGGGCATTCAGAACATATAGCACGTTGCTGTAAGCAAGCACATTCTCATTCAAAGTTGCAAGTTACTATGTAGGAACAAGTTTGTATAGGTATTTCAAAGATGCCCAGAACTGAGCTAAACTTGGTATGTCTCCAACTCCTAGAAATAACTTCATGCCCCATCTCCCTTACTTCCAATTAGTAAGGATCACATAATTCCTAACAAAGTTTTGACACAGATTCCCAATTCGGGCATTCAGAACATATAGCACGTTGCTGTAAGCAATCACATTCGCATTCAAAGATGCAAGTTACTATGTAGGAACAAGTTTGTATAGGTATTTCAAAGATGCCCAGAACTGAGCAAAACTAGGTATGTCTCCAACTCCTAGAAATAACTTCATGCCTCATGTCCCTTACTTCCAGCTAGTAAGGATCACATAATTCCTAAGAAAGTTTTGACACAGATTCCCAATTCGGGCATTCAGAACATATAGCACGTTGCTGTAAGCAAGCACATTCTCATTCAACGTTGCAAGTTACTATGTAGGAACAAGTTTGTATAGGTATTGCAAAGCTGTCCAGAACTGAGCTAAACGTTGTATGTCTCCAACTCCTAGAAATAACTTCATGCCCCATCTCCCTTACTTCCAGCTAGTAAGGATCACATAATTTCTAAGAAAGTTTTGACACAGATTCCCAATTCGGGCATTCAGAACATATAGCACGTTGCTGTAAGCAAGCACATTCTCATTCAAAGTTGCAAGTTACTATGTAGGAACAAGTTTGTATAGGTATTTCAAAGAAGCACAGAACAGAGCTAAACGTTGTATGTCTCCAACTCCTAGAAATAACTTCATGCCCCATCTCCCTTACTTCCAGCTAGTAAGGATCACATAATTCCTATCAAAGTTTTGACACAGATTCCCAATTCGGGCATTCAGAACATATGGGACGTTGCTGTAAGCAAGCACATTCTCATTCAAAGTTGCAAGTTACTATGTAGGAACAAGTTTGTATAGGTATTTCAAAGATGCCCAGAACTGAGCTAAACTTGGTATGTGTCCAACTCCTAGGAATAACTTCATGCCCCATCTCCCTTACTTCCAGCTAGTAAGGATCACATCATTCCTAAAAAAGTTTTGACACAGATTCCCAATTCGGGCATTCAGAACATATAGCACGTTGCTGTAAGCAAGCACATTCTCATTCAAAGTTTCAAGTTACTATGTAGGAACAAGTTTGTATAGGTATTTCAAAGATGCCCAGAACTGAGCTAAATGTTGTATGTCTCCATCTCCTAGAAATAACTTCATGCCCAATCTCCCTTACTTCCAGCTAGTAAGGATCACATAATTCCTAAAAAAGTTTTGACACAGATTCCCAAGTCGGGCATTCGGAACATATAGCAAGTTGCTGTAAGCAAGCACATTCTCATTCAATGTTGCAAGTTACTATGTAGGAACAAGTTTGTATAGGTATTTCAAAGATGCCCAGAACTGAGCTAAACGTTGTATGTCTCCAACTCCTAAAAATATCTTCATGCCCCATCTCACTTACTTCCAGCTAGTAAGGATCACATAATTCCTAAGAAAGTTTTGACACAGATTCCCAATTCGGGCATTCATAACATATAGCACGTTGCTGTAAACAAGCACATTCTCATTCAACATTGCAAGTTACTATGTAGGAACAAGTTTGTATAGGTATTTCAAAGCTGTCCAGAACTGAGCTAAACGTTGTATGTCTCCAACTCCTAGAAATAACTTCATGCCCCATCTCCCTTACTTCCAGCTAGTAAGGATCACATAATTTCTAAGAAAGTTTTGACACAGATTCCCAATTCGGGCATTCAGAACATATAGCACGTTGCTGTAAGCAAGCACATTCTCATTCAAAGTTGCAAGTTACTATGTAGGAACAAGTTTGTATAGGTATTTCAAAGATGCCCAGAACTGAGCTAAACGTTGTATGTCTCCAACTCCTAGAAATAACTTCATGCCCCATCTCCCTTACTTCCAGCTAGTAAGGATCACATAATCCCTACCAAAGTTTTGACACAGATTCCCAATTCGGGCATTCAGAACATATGGTACGTTGCTGTAAGCAAGCACATTCTCATTCAAAGTTGCAAGTTACTATGTAGGAACAAGTTTGTATAGGTATTTCAAAGATGCCCAGAACTGAGCTAACCTTGCTATGTGTCCAACTCCTAGAAATAACTTCATGCCCCATCTCCCTTACTTCCAGCTAGTAAGGATCACATTTCCTAACAAAGTTTTGACACAGATTCCCAATTCGGGCATTCAGAACATATAGCACGTTGCTGTAAGCAAGCACATTCTCATTCAAAGTTGCAAGTTACTATGTAGGAACAAGTTTGTATAGGTATTTCAAAGATGCCCAGAACTCAGCTATCCTTGGTATGTCTCCAACTCCTAGAAATAACTTCATGCCCCATCTCCCTTACTTCCAGCTAGTAAGGATCACATAATTCCTAACAAAGTTTTGACACAGATTCCCAATTCGGGCATTCAGAACATAGAGCACGTTGCTGTAAGCAAGCACATTCTCATTCAACGTTGCAAGTTACTACGTAGGAACAAGTTTGTATAGGTATTTCAAAGATGCCCAGAACTGAGCTAAACGTTGTATGTCTCCAACTCTTAGAAATAACTTCATGCCCCATCTCCCTTACTTCCAGCTAGTAAGGATCACATAATTCCTAACAAAGTTTTGACACAGATTCCCAATTCGGGCATTCAGAACATATAGCACGTTGCTGTAAGCAAGCACATTCTCATTCAAAGTTGCAAGTTACTATGTAGGAACAAGTTTGTATAGGTATTTCAAAGATGCCCAGAACTGAGCTAAAGTGGGTATGTTTCCAACTCCTAGACAAAACTTCATGCCCCTTCTCCCTTACTTCCAGCTAGTAAGGATCACATAATTCCTAACAAAGTTTTGACACAGATTCTCAATTCGGGCATTCAGAACATATAGCACGTTGCTGTAAGCAAGCACATTCTCATTCAACGTTGCAAGTTACTATGTAGGAACAAGTTTGTATAGGTATTTCAAAGATGCCCAGAACTGAGCTAAACGTTGTATGTCTCCAACTCCTAGAAATAACTTCATGCCCCATCTCCCTAACTTCCAGCTAGTAAGGATCACATAATTCCTAACAAAGATTTGACACAGATTCCCAATTCGGGCATTCAGAACATATAGCACGTTGCTGTAAGCAAGCACATTCTCATTCAACGTTGCAAGTTACTATGTAGGAACAAGTTTGTATAGGTATATCAAAGATGCCCAGAACTGAGCTAAACGTTGTATGTCTCCAACTCCTAGAAATAACTTCATGCCCCATCTCCCTTACTTCCATCTAGTAGGGAGCACATAATTCCTAACAAAGTTTTGACACAGATTCCCAATTTGGGCATTCAGAACATATAGCACGTTGCTGTAAGCAAGCACATTCTCATTCAAAGTTGCAAGTTATTATGTAGGAACAAGTTTGTATAGGTATTTCAAAGATGCCCAGAACTGAGCTAAAAGTTGCATGTCTCCAACTCCTAGAAATAACTTCATGCCCCATCTCCCTTACTTCCATCTAGTAAGGATCACATAATTCCTAACAAAGTTTTGACACAGATTCCCAATTCGGGCATTCAGAACATATAGCACGTTGCTGTAAGCAAGCACATTCTCATTCAAAGTTGCAAGTTACTATGTAGGAACAAGTTTGTATAGGTATTTCAAAGATGCCCAGAACTGAGCTAAACTTTGTATGTCTCCAACTCCTAGAAATAACTTCATGCCCCATCTCCCTTACTTCCAGCTAGTAAGGATCACATAATTCCTAACAAAGTTTTGACACAGATTCCCAATGAGGGCATTCAGAACATGTAGCACGTTGCTGTAAGAAAGCACATTCTCATTCAAAGTTGCAAGTTACTATGTAGGAACAAGTTTGTATAGGTATTTCAAAGATGCCCAGAACTGAGCTAAACTTTGCATGTCTCCAACTCCTAGAAATAACTTCATGCCCCATCTGCCTTACTTTCAGCTAGCAAGGATCACATAATTCCTAACAAAGTTTTGACACAGATTCCCAACTCGGGCATTCAGAACATTTAGCACGTTGCTGTAAGCAAGCACATTCTCATTCAAAGTTGCAAATTACTATGTAGGAACAAGTTTGTATAGGTATTTCAAAGATGCCCAGAACTGAGCTAAACTTGGTATGTGTCCAACTCCTAGAAATAACTTCATGCCCCATCTCCCTTACTTCCAGCTAGTAAGGATCACATAATTCCTAACAAAGATTTGACACAGATTCCCAATTCGGGCATTCAGAACATATAGCACGTTGCTGTAAGCAAGCACATTCTCATTCAAAGTTGCAAGTTACTATGTAGGAACAAGTTTGTATAGGTATTTCAAAGATGCCCAGATCTGAGCTAAACTTGGTATGTCTCCAACTCCCAGAAATAACTTCATGCCCCATCTCCCTTAATCCCAGCTTGTAAGGATCACATACTTCTTAACAAAGTTTTGACACAGATTCTCAATTCGGGCATTCAGAACATATAGCACGTTGCTGTAAGCAAGCACATTCTCATTCAAAGTTGCAAGTTACTATGTAGGAACAAGTTTGTATAGGTATTTCAAAGATGCCCAGAACTGAGCTAAACTTGGTATGTCTCCAACTCCTAGAAATAACTTCATGCCCCATCTCCCTTACTTCCAGCTCGTAAGGATCACATAATTCCTAACCAAGTTTTGACACAGATTCCCAATGCGGGCATTCAGAACATATAGCACGTTGCTGTAAGCAAGCACATTCTCATTCAAAGTTGCAAGTTACTATGTAGGAACAAGTTTGTATAGGTATTTCAAAGATGCCCAGAACTGTGCTAAACTTGGTATGTGTCCAACTCCTAGAAATAACTTCATGCTCCAATCCCTTACATCCAGCTAGTAAGGATCACATAATTCCTAACAATGTTTTGACACAGATTCCCAATTCGGGCATTCAGAACATATAGCACGTTGCTGTAAGCAAGCACATTCTCATTCAAAGATGCAAGTTACTATGTAGGAACAAGTTTGTATAGGTATTTCAAAGATGCCCAGAACTGAGCTAAATTTGGTATGTCTCCAACACCTAGAAATAACTTCTTGCCCCATCTCCCTAACTTCCAGCTAGTAAGGATCACATAATTCCTAACAAAGTTTTGACACAGATTCCCAATTCGGGCATTCAGAACATATAGCACGTTGCTGTAAGCAAGCACATTCTCATTCAAAGTTGCAAGTTACTATGTAGGAACAAGTTTGTATAGGTATTTCAAAGATGCTCATAACTGACCTAAAGTGGGTATGTCTCCAACTCCTAGACAAAACTTCATGCCCCTTCTCCCTTACTTCCAGCTAGTAAGGATCACATAATTCCTAACAAAGTTTTGACACAGATTCTCAATTCGGGCATTCAGAACATATAGCACGTTGCTGTAAGCAAGCACATTCTCATTCAAAGTTGCAAGTTACTATGTAGGAACAAGTTTGTATAGGTATTTCAAAGATGCCCAGATCTGAGCTAACCTTGGTATGTCTCCAACTCCTAGAAATAAATTCATGCCCCATCTCCCTTACTTCCAGCTAGTAAGGATCACATAATTCCTAACAAAGTTTTGACACAGATTCCCAATTCGGGCATTCAGAACATATAGCACGTTGCTGTAAGCAAGCACATTCTCATTCAAAGTTGCAAGTTACTATGTAGGAACATGTTTGTATAGGTATTTCAAAGATGCCCAGAACTGAGCTAAACTTTGTATGTGTCCAACTCCTAGAAATAACTTCATGCCCCATCTCTCTTACTTCAATCTAGTAAGGATCACATAATTCCTAACAAAGTTTTGACACAGATTCTCAATTCGGGCATTCAGAACATATAGCACGTTGCTGTAAGCAAGCACATTTTGATTCAAAGTTGCAAGTTACTATGTAGGAACAAGTTTGTATAGGTATTTCAAAGATGCCCAGAACTGAGCTAAAAGTTGCATGTCTCCAACTCCTAGAAATAACTTCATGCCCCATCTCCCTTACTTCCAGCTAGTAAGGATCACATAATTCCTAACAAAGTTTTGACACAGATTCCCAATTCGGGCATTCAGAACATATAGCACGTTGCTGTAAGCAAGCACAT
The DNA here is from genome assembly GCF_020826845.1 of Diceros bicornis minor. NCBI lineage: Eukaryota > Metazoa > Chordata > Mammalia > Perissodactyla > Rhinocerotidae > Diceros > Diceros bicornis. Next base: position 1,144,688 of record NW_026690857.1, on the reverse strand, counting down.
TCTCATTCAAAGTTGAAAGTTACTATGTAGGAACAAGTTTGTATAGGTATTTCAAAGATGCCCAGAACTGAGCTAAACGTTGTATGTCTCCAACTCCTAGAAATAACTTCATGCCCCATCTCCCTTACTTCCATCTAGTAAGGATCACATAATTCCTAACCAAGTTTTGACACAGATTCCCAATTCGGGCATTCAGAACATATAGCACGTTGCTGTAAGCAAGCACATTCTCATTCAAAGTTGCAAGTTACTATGTAGGAACAAGTTTGTCTAGGTATTTCAAAGATGCCCAGAACTGAGCTAAACATGGTATGGCTCCAACTCCTAGACATAACATCATGCCCCATCTCCCTTACTTCCAGCTAGTAAGGATCACATAATTCCTAACAAAGTTTTGACAAAGATTCCCAATTCGTGCATTCAGAACATGTAGCACGTTGCTGTAAGCAAGCACATTCTCATTCAAAGTTGCAAGTTACTATGTAGGAACAAGTTTGTATAGGTATTTCAAAGATGCCCAGAACTGAGCTAAACGTTGCATGTCTGCAACTCCTAGAAATAACTTCTTGCCCCATCTCCCTAACTTCCAGCTAGTAAGGATCACATAATTCCTAACAAAGTTTTGACACAGATTCCCAATTCGGGCATTCAGAACATATAGCACGTTGCTGTAAGCAAGCACATTCTCATTCAAAGTTGCAAGTTACTATGTAGGAACAAGTTTGTATAGGTATTTCAAAGATGCTCAGAACTGAGCTAAACTTGGTATGTGTCCAACTCCTAGAAATAACTTCATGCCCCATCTCCCTTACTTCCAGCTAGCAAGAATCACATAATTCCTAACAAAGTTTTGACACAGATTCCCAACTCGGGCATTCAGAACATTTAGCACGTTGCTGTAAGCAAGCACATTCTCATTCAAAGTTGCAAGTTACTATGTAGGAACAAGTTTGTATAGGTATTTCAAAGATATCCAGAACTGAGCTAAACTTGGTATGTGTCCAACTCCTAGAAATAACTTCATGCCCCATCTCCCTTACTTCCAGCTAGTAAGGATCACATAATTCCTAACAAAGTTTTGACACAGATTCCCAATTCGGGCATTCAGAACATATAGCACGTTGCTGTAAGCAAGCACATTCTCATTCAAAGTTCCAAGTTCCTATGTAGGAACAAGTTTGTATAGGTATTTCAAAGATGCTCATAACTGACCTAAAGTGGGTATGTCTCCAACTCCTAGACAAAACTTCATGCCCCTTCTCCCTTACTTCCAGCTAGTAAGGATCACATAATTCCTAACAAAGTTTTGACACAGATTCTCAATTCGGGCATTCAGAACATATAGCACGTTGCTGTAAGCAAGCACATTCTCATTCAAAGTTGCAAGTTACTATGTAGGAACAAGTTTGTATAGATATTTCAAAGATGCCCAGATCTGAGCTAACCTTGGTATGTCTCCAACTCCTAGAAATAACTTCATGCCCCATCTCGCTTACTTCCATCTAGTAAGGATCACATAATTCCTAACAAAGTTTTGACACAGATTCCCAATTCGGGCATTCAGAACATATAGCACGTTGCTGTAAGCAAGCACATTCTCATTCAAAGTTGCAAGTTACTATGTAGGAACAAGTTTGTATAGGTATTTCAAAGATGCCCAGAACTGAGCTAAACTTTGTATGTGTCCAACTCCTAGAAATAACTTCATGCCCCATCTCTCTTACTTCAATCTAGTAAGGATCACATAATTCCTAACAAAGTTTTGACACAGATTCTCAATTCGGGCATTCAGAACATATAGCACGTTGCTGTAAGCAAGCACATTCTCATTCAAAGTTGCAAGTTACTATGTAGGAACAAGTTTGTATAGGTATTTCAAAGATGCCCAGAACTGAGCTAAAAGTTGCATGTCTCCAACTCCTAGAAATAACTTCATGCCCCAACTCCCTTACTTCCAGCTAGTCAGGATCACATAATTCCTAACAAAGTTTTGACACAGATTCCCAATTCGGGCATTCAGAACATATAGCACGTTGCTGTAAGCAAGCACATTATCATTGAAAGTTGCAAGTTACTATGTAGGAACAAGTTTGTATAGGTATTTCAAAGATGCTCAGAACTGAGCTAAACTTTGTATGTCTCCAACTCCTAGAAATAACTTCATGCCCCATCTCCCTTACTTCCATCTAGTAAGGATCACATAAATTCTAAGAAAGTTTTGACACAGATTCCCAATTCGGGCATTCAGAACATATAGCACGTTGCTGTAAGCAAGCACATTCTCATTCAAAGTTGCAAGTTACTATGTAGGAACAAGTTTGTATAGGTATTTCAAAGATGCCCAGAACTGAGCTAAACGTTGTATGTCTCCAACTCCTAAAATAACTTCATACCCCATCTCCCTAACTTCCAGCTAGTAAGGATCACATAATTCCTAACAAAGTTTTGACACAGATTCCCAATTCGGGCATTCAGAACACATAGCACGTTGCTGTAAGCAAGCACATTCTTATTCAACGTTGCAAGTTACTATGTAGGAACAAGTTTGTGTAGGTATTTCAAAGATGCCCAGAACTGAGCTAAACTTGGTATGTGTCCAACTCCTAGAAATAAATTCATGCCCCATCTCCCTTACTTCCAGCTAGTAAGGATCACATAATTCCTAACAAAGTTTTGACACAGATTCCCAATTCGGGCATTCAGAACATATAGCACGTTGCTGTAAGCAAGCACATTCTCATTCAAAGTTGCTAGTTACTATGTAGGAACAAGTTTGTATAGGTATTTCAAAGATGCCCAGATCTGAGCTAAACTTGGTATGTCTCCAACTCCCAGAAATAACTTCATGCCCCATCTCCCTTAATTCCAGCTAGTAAGGATCACATAATTCTTAACAAAGTTTTGACACAGATTCCCAATTCGGGCATTCAGAACATATAGCACGTTGCTGTAAGCAAGCACATTCTCATTCAAAGTTGCAAGTTACTATGTAGGAACAAGTTTGTCTAGGTATTTCAAAGATGCCCAGAACTGAGCTAAACTTGGTATGTCTCCAACTCCTAGAAATAACTTCATGCCCCATCTCACTTACTTCCAGCTCGTAAGGATCACATAATTCCTAACCAAGATTTGACACAGATTCCCAATTCGGGCATTCAGAACATATAGCACGTTGCTGTAAGCAAGCACATTCTCATTCAAAGTTGCAAGTTACTATGTAGGAACAAGTTTGTATAGGTATTTCAAAGATGCCCAGAACTGAGCTAAAGTGGGTATCTCTCCAACTGCTAGACAAATCTTCATGCCCCATCTCCCTTACTTCCAGCTAGTAAGGATCACATAATTCCTAACAAAGTTTTGACACAGATTCTCAATTCGGGCATTCAGAACATATAGCACGTTGCTGTAAGCAAGCACATTCTCATTCAAAGTTGCAAGTTACTATGTAGGAACATGTTTTTATAGGTATTTCAAAGATGCCCAGAACTGAGCTAAACGTTGTATGTCTCCAACTCCTAGAAATAACTTCATGCCCCATCTCCCTTACTTCCATCTAGCAAGGATCACATAATTCCTAACAAAGTTTTGACACAGATTCCCAATTCGGGCATTCAGAACATATAGCACGTTGCTGTAAGCAAGCACATTCTCATTCAAAGTTGCAAGTTACTATGTAGGAACATGTTTTTATAGGTATTTCAAAGATGCCCAGAACTGAGCTAAACGTTGTATGTCTCCAACTCCTAGAAACAACTTCATGCCCAATCTCCCTTACTTCCATCTAGTAAGGATCACATAATTCCTAACAAAGATTTGACACAGATTCCCAATTCGGGCATTCAGAACATATAGCACGTTGCTGTAAGCAAGCACATTCTCATTCAAAGTTGCAAGTTACTATGTAGGAACAAGTTTGCATAGGTATTTCAAAGATGCCCAGAGCTGAGCTAAACGTTGTATGTCTCCAACTCCTAGAAATAACTTCATGCCCTATCTCCCTTACTTCCAGCTAGTAAGGATCACATAATTCCTAACAAAGTTTTGACACAGATTCCCAATTCGGGCATTCAGAACATATAGCACGTTGCTGTAAGCAAGCACATTCTCATTCAAAGTTGCAAGTTACTATGTAGGAACAAGTTTGTATAGGTATTTCAAAGATGCCCAGAACTGAGCTAAACGTTGTATGTCTCCAACTCCTAGAAATAACTTCATGCCCCATCTCCCTTACTTCCAGCTAGTAAGGATCACATAATTCCTAACAAATTTTGACACAGATTCCCAATTCGGGCATTTAGAACATATAGCACGTTGCTGTAAGCAAGCACATTCTCATTCAAAGTTGCAAGTTACTATGTAGAAACAATTTTGTATAGGTATTTCAAAGATGCCCAGAACTGAGCTAAACGTTGTATGTCTCCAACTCCTAGAAATAACTTCATGCCCCATCTCCCTTACTTTCAGCTAGTAAGGATCACATAATTCCTAACAAAGTTTTGACACAGATTCCCAATTCGGGCATTCAGATCATATAGCACGTTGCTCTAAGCAAGCATATTCTCATTCAAAGTTGCAAGTTACTATGTAGGAACAAGTTTGTATAGGTATTTCAAAGATGCCCAGAACTGAGCTAAACGTTGCATGTCTCCAACTCCTAGAAATAACTTCATGCCCCATCTCCCTAACTTCCAGCTAGTAAGGATCACATAATTCCTAACAAAGTTTTGACACAGATTCCCAATTCGGGCATTCAGAACATAGAGCACGTTGCAGTAAGCAAGCTCATTCTCATTCAAAGTAGCAAGTTACTATGTAGGAACAAGTTATTAAAGGTATTTCAAAGATGCCCAGAACTGAGCTAAAGGTTGCATGTCTCCAACTCCAAGAAATAAGTTCATGCCCCATCTCCCTTACTTCCAGCTGGTAAGGATCACATAATTCCTAACAAAGTTTTGACACAGATTCCCAATTCGGGCATTCAGAACATATAGCACGTTGCTGTAAGCAAGCACATTCTCATTCAAAGTTGCAAGTTACTATGTAGAAACAAGTTTGTATAGGTATTTAAAAGATGCCCAGAACTGAGCTAAAGTGGGTATGTCTCCAACTCCAAGATAAAATTTCATGCCCCTTCTCCCTTACTTCCAGCTAACAAGGATCACATAATTCCTAACGAAGTTTTGACACAGATTCCCAATTCGGGCATTCAGAACATATAGCACGTTGCTGTAAGCAAGCACATTCTCATTCAACGTTGCAAGTTACTATATAGGAACAAGTTTGTATAGGTATTTCAAAGATGCCCAGAACTGAGCTAAACCTTGTATGTCTCCAACTCCTAGAAATAACTTCATGCCCCATCTCCCTAACTTCCAGCTAGTAAGGATCACATAATTCCTAACAAAGTTTTGACACAGATTCCCAATTCGGGCATTCAGAACATATAGCACATTGCTGTAAGCAAGCACATTCTCATTCAAAGTTGCAAGTTACTATGTAGGAACAAGTTTGTATAGGTATTTCAAAGATGCCCAGAACTGAGCTAACCTTGGTATGTCTCCAACTCCTAGAAATAACTTCATGCCCCATTTCCCTTACTTCCAGCTAGTAAGGATCACATAATTCCTAACAAAGTTTTGACACAGATTCCCAATTCGGGCATTCAGAACATATAGCACGTTGCTGTAAGCAAACATATTCTCATTCAAAGTTGCAAGTTACTATGTAGGAACAAGTTTGTATAGGTATTTCAAAGATGCCCAGAACTGAGCTAAAGTTGGTAGGTGTCCAACTCCTAGAAATAACTTCATGCCCCATCTCCCTTACTTCCAGCTAGTAAGGATCACATAATTCCTAACAAAGTCTTGACACAGATTTCCAATTCGGGCATTCAGAACATATAGCACGTTGCTGTAAGCAAGCACATTCTCATTCAAAGTTGCAAGTTACTATGTAGGAACAAGTTTGTATAGGTATTTCAAAGATGCCCAGAACTGTGCTAAACTTGGTATGTCTCCAACTGCTAGAAATAACTTCATGCCCCATCTCCCTTACTCCCAGCTAGTAAGGATCACATAATTTCTAACAAATTTTTGACACAGATTCCGAATTCGGGCATTCAGAACATATAGCAAGTTGCTGTAAGCAAGCACATATTCATTCAAAGTTGCAAGTTACTATGTAGGAACAAGTTTGTATAGGTATTTCAAAGATGCCCAGAACTGAGCTAAACGTTGTATGTCTCCAACTCCTAGAAATAACTTCATGCCCCATCTCCCTTACTTCCAGCTAGTAAGGATCACATAATTCCTAACAAAGTTTTGACACAGATTCCCAATTCGGGCATTCAGAATATAGAGCACGTTGCTGTAAGCAGCACATTCTCATTCAAAGTTGCAAGTTACTATGTAGGAACAAGTTTGTAAAGGTATTTCAAAGATGCCCAGAACTGAGCTAAACTTGGTATGTCTCCAAGTCCTAGAAATAACTTCATGCCCCATCTCTCTTACTTCCAGCTAGTAAGGATCACATAATTCCTAACAAAGATTTGACACAGATTCCCAATTCGGTCATTCAGAACATATGGCACGTTGCTGTAAGCAAGCACATTCTCATTCAAAGTTGCAAGTTACTATGTAGGAACAAGTTTGTATAGGTATTTCAAAGATGCCCAGAAGTGAGCTAAACATGGTAGGTCTCCAACTCCTAGAAATAACTTCATGCCCCATCTCCCTTACTTCCAGCTACTAAGGATCACATAATTCCTAACAAAGTTTTGACACAGATTCCCAATTATTGGATTCAGAACATATAGCACGTTGCTGTAAGCAAGCACATTCTCATTCAAAGTTGCAAGTTACTATGTAGGAACAAGTTTGTATAGGTATTTCAAAGATGCCCAGAACTGAGCTAAACTTGGTATGTCTCCAACTCCTAGAAATAACTTCATGCCCCATCTCCCTTACTTCCAATTAGTAAGGATCACATAATTCCTAACAAAGTTTTGACACAGATTCCCAAGTCGGGCATTCGGAACATATAGCAAGTTGCTGTAAGCAAGCACATTCTCATTCAATGTTGCAAGTTACTATGTAGGAACAAGTTTGTATAGGTATTTCAAAGATGCCCAGAACTGAGCTAAACGTTGTATGTCTCCAACTCCTAAAAATATCTTCATGCCCCATCTCACTTACTTCCAGCTAGTAAGGATCACATAATTCCTAAGAAAGTTTTGACACAGATTCCCAATTCGGGCATTCATAACATATAGCACGTTGCTGTAAACAAGCACATTCTCATTCAACATTGCAAGTTACTATGTAGGAACAAGTTTGTATAGGTATTTCAAAGCTGTCCAGAACTGAGCTAAACGTTGTATGTCTCCAACTCCTAGAAATAACTTCATGCCCCATCTCCCTTACTTCCAGCTAGTAAGGATCACATAATTTCTAAGAAAGTTTTGACACAGATTCCCAATTCGGGCATTCAGAACATATAGCACGTTGCTGTAAGCAAGCACATTCTCATTCAAAGTTGCAAGTTACTATGTAGGAACAAGTTTGTATAGGTATTTCAAAGATGCCCAGAACTGAGCTAAACGTTGTATGTCTCCAACTCCTAGAAATAACTTCATGCCCCATCTCCCTTACTTCCAGCTAGTAAGGATCACATAATCCCTACCAAAGTTTTGACACAGATTCCCAATTCGGGCATTCAGAACATATGGTACGTTGCTGTAAGCAAGCACATTCTCATTCAAAGTTGCAAGTTACTATGTAGGAACAAGTTTGTATAGGTATTTCAAAGATGCCCAGAACTGAGCTAAACTTGGTATGTGTCCAACTCCTAGAAATAACTTCATGCCCCATCTCCCTTACTTCCAGCTAGTAAGGATCACATAATTCCTAACAAAGTTTTGACACAGATTCCCAATTCGGGCATTCAGAACATATAGCACGTTGCTGTAAGCAAGCACATTCTCATTCAAAGTTGCAAGTTACTATGTAGGAACAAGTTTGTATAGGTATTTCAAAGATGTCCAGGACTGAGTTAAACATTGTATGTCTCCAACTCCTAGAAATAACTTCATGCCCCATCTCCCTTACTTCCAGCTAGTAAGGATCACATAATTCCTAACAAAGTTTTGACACAGATTCCCAATTCGGGCATTCAGAACATATAGCACGTTGCTGTAAGCAAGCACATTCTCATTCAAAGTTGCAAGTTACTATGTAGGAACAAGTTTGTATAGGTATTTCAAAGATGCCCAGAACTGAGCTAAACGTTGTATGTCTCCAACTCCTAGAAATAACTTCATGCCCCATCTCCCTAACTTCCAACTAGTAAGGATCACATAATTCCTAACAAAGTCTTGACACAGATTCCCAATTCGGGCATTCAGAACATATAGCACGTTGCTGTAAGCAAGCACATTCTCATTCAAAGTTGCCAGTTACTATGTAGGAACAAGTTTGTATAGGTATTTCAAAGATGCCCAGAACTGAGCTAAACTTGGTATGTGTCCAACTCCTAGAAATAACTTCATGCCCCATCTCCCTTACTTCCAGCTAGTAAGGATCACATAATTCCTAACAAAGTTTTGACACAGATTCCCAATTCGGGCATTCAGAACATATAGCACGTTGCTGTAAGCAAGCACATTCTCATTCAAAGTTGCAAGTTACTATGTAGGAACAAGTTTGTATAGGTATTTCAAAGATGCCCAGAACTGAGCTAACATTGGTATGTCTCCAACTCCTAGAAATAACTTCATGCCCCATCTCCCTTACTTCCAGCTAGTAAGGATCACATAATTCCTAACAAAGTTTTGACACAGATTCCCAATTCGGGCATTCAGAACATATAGCACGTTGCTGTAAGCAAGCACATTCTCATTCATAGTTGCAAGTTACTATGTAGGTACAAGTTTGTATAGGTATTTCAAAGATGCCCAGAAATGTGCTAAACTTGGTATGTGTCCAACTCCTAGAAATAACTACATGCCCCATCTCCCTTACTTCCAGCTAGTAAGGATCAGATAATTCCTAACAAAGTTTTGACACAGTTTCCCAATTCGGGCATTCAGAACATATAGCACGTTGCTGTAAGCAAGCACATTCTCATTCAAAGTTGCAAGTTACTATGTAGGAACAAGTTTGTATAGGTATTTCAAAGATGCCCAGAACTGAGCTAAACGTTGTATGTCTCCAACTTCTAGAAATAACTTCATGCCCCATCTCCCTTACTTCCAGCTAGTAAGGATCACATAATTCCTAACAAAGTTTTGACACAGATTCCCAATTCGGTCATTCAGAACATATAGCACGTTGCTGTAAGCAAGCACATTCTCATTCAAAGTTGCAAGTTACTATGTAGGAACAAGTTTTTATAGGTATTTCAAAGCTGTCCAGAACTGAGCTAAACGTTGTATGTCTCCAACTCCTAGAAATAACTTCATGCCCCATCTCCCTTACTTCCAGCTACTAAGGATCACATAATTCCTAACAAAGTTTTGACACAGATTCCCAATTCGGGCATTCAGAACATATAGCACGTTGCTGTAAGCAAGCACATTCTCATTCAAAGTTGCAAGTTACTATGTAGGAACAAGTTTTTATAGGTATTTCAAAGCTGTCCAGAACTGAGCTAAACGTTGTATGTCTCCAACTCCTAGAAATAACTTCATGCCCCATCTCCCTTACTTCCAGCTACTAAGGATCACATAATTTCTAAGAAAGTTTTGACACAGATTCCCAATTCGGGCATTCAGAACATATGGCACGTTGCTGTAAGCAAGCACATTCTCATTCAAAGTTGCAAGTTACTATGTAGGAACAAGTTTGTATAGGTATTTCAAAGATGCCCAGAACTGAGCTAAACTTGGTATGTGTCCAACTCCTAGGAATAACTTCATGCCCCATCTCCCTTACTTCCAGCTAGTAAGGATCACATCATTCCTAAAAAAGTTTTGACACAGATTCCCAATTCGGGCATTCAGAACATATAGCACGTTGCTGTAAGCAAGCACATTCTCATTCAAAGTTTCAAGTTACTATGTAGGAACAAGTTTGTATAGGTATTTCAAAGATGCCAGGAACTGAGCTAAATGTTGTATGTCTCCATCTCCTAGAAATAACTTCATGCCCAATCTCCCTTACTTCCAGCTAGTAAGGATCACATAATTCCTAACAAAGTTTTGACACAGATTCCCAAGTCGGGCATTCGGAACATATAGCAAGTTGCTGTAAGCAAGCACATTCTCATTCAATGTTGCAAGTTACTATGTAGGAACAAGTTTGTATAGGTATTTCAAAGATGCCCAGAACTGAGCTAAACGTTGTATGTCTCCAACTCCTAAAAATATCTTCATGCCCCATCTCACTTACTTCCAGCTAGTAAGGATCACATAATTCCTAAGAAAGTTTTGACACAGATTCCCAATTCGGGCATTCATAACATATAGCACGTTGCTGTAAACAAGCACATTCTCATTCAACATTGCAAGTTACTATGTAGGAACAAGTTTGTATAGGTATTTCAAAGCTGTCCAGAACTGAGCTAAACGTTGTATGTCTCCAACTCCTAGAAATAACTTCATGCCCCATCTCCCTTACTTCCAACTAGTAAGGATCACATAATCCCTACCAAAGTTTTGACACAGATTCCCAATTCGGGCATTCAGAACATATGGTACGTTGCTGTAAGCAAGCACATTCTCATTCAAAGTTGCAAGTTACTATGTAGGAACAAGTTTGTATAGGTATTTCAAAGATGCCCAGAACTGAGCTAAACTTGGTATGTGTCCAACTACTAGAAATAACTTCATGCCCCATCTCCCTTACTTCCAGCTAGTAAGGATCACAAAATTCCTAACAAAGTTTTGACACAGATTCCGAATTCGGGCATTCAGAACATATAGCACGTTGCTGTAAGCAAGCACATTCTCATTCAAAGTTGCAAGTTACTATGTAGGAACAAGTTTGTATAGGTATTTCAAAGATGCCCAGAACTGAGCTAACCTTGGTATGTCTCCAACTCCTAGACAAAACTTCATGCCCCATCTCTCTTACTTCCAGCTAGTAAGGATCAATTAATTCCTAACAAAGTTTTGACACAGATTCCCAATTCGGGCATTCAGAACATATAGCACGTTGCTGTAAGCAAGCACATTCTCATTCAAAGTTGCCAGTTACTATGTAGGAACAAGTTTGTATAGGTATTTCAAAGATACCCAGAACTGAGCTAAACTTGGTATGTGTCCAACTCCTAGAAATAACTTCATGCCCCATCTCCCTTACTTCCAGCTAGTAAGGATCACATAATTCCTAACAAAGTTTTGACACAGATTCCCAATTCGGGCATTCAGAACATATAGCACGTTGCTGTAAGCAAGCACATTCTCATTCAAAGTTGCAAGTTACTATGTAGGAACAAGTTTGTATAGGTATTTCAAAGATGTCCAGAACTGAGTTAAACATTGTATGTCTCCAACTCCTAGAAATAACTTCATGCCCCATCTCACTTACTTCCAGCTAGTAAGGATCACATAATTCCTAACAAAGTTTTGACACAGATTCCCAATTCGGGCATTCAGAACATATAGCACGTTGCTGTAAGCAAGCAAATTCTCATTCAAAGTTGCAAGTTACTATGTAGGAACAAGTTTGTATAGGTATTTCAAAGATGCCCAGAACTGAGCTAAACGTTGTATGTCTCCAACTCCTAGAAATAACTTCATGCCCCATCTCCCTAACTTCCAACTAGTAAGGATCACATAATTCCTAACAAAGTCTTGACACAGATTCCCAATTCGGGCATTCAGAACATATAGCACGTTGCTGTAAGCAAGCACATTCTCATTCAAAGTTGCCAGTTACTATGTAGGAACAAGTTTGTATAGGTATTTCAAAGATGCCCAGAACTGAGCTAAACTTGGTATGTGTCCAACTCCTAGAAATAACTTCATGCCCCATCTCCCTTACTTCCAGCTAGTAAGGATCACATAATTCCTAACAAAGTTTTGACACAGATTCCCAATTCGGGCATTCAGAACATATAGCACGTTGCTGTAAGCAAGCACATTCTCATTCAAAGTTGCAAGTTACTATGTAGGAACAAGTTTGTATAGGTATTTCAAAGATGCCCAGAACTGAGCTAACATTGGTATGTCTCCAACTCCTAGAAATAACTTCATGCCCCATCTCCCTTACTTCCAGCTAGTAAGGATCACATAATTCCTAACAAAGTTTTGACACAGATTCCCAATTCGGGCATTCAGAACATATAGCACGTTGCTGTAAGCAAGCACATTCTCATTCATAGTTGCAAGTTACTATGTAGGTACAAGTTTGTATAGGTATTTCAAAGATGCCCAGAAATGTGCTAAACTTGGTATGTGTCCAACTCCTAGAAATAACTACATGCCCCATCTCCCTTACTTCCAGCTAGTAAGGATCAGATAATTCCTAACAAAGTTTTGACACAGTTTCCCAATTCGGGCATTCAGAACATATAGCACGTTGCTGTAAGCAAGCACATTCTCATTCAAAGTTGCAAGTTACTATGTAGGAACAAGTTTGTATAGGTATTTCAAAGATGCCCAGAACTGAGCTAAACGTTGTATGTCTCCAACTCCTAGAAATAACTTCATGCCCCATCTCCCTTACTTCCAGCTAGTAAGGATCACATAATTCCTAACAAAGTTTTGACACAGATTCCCAATTCGGTCATTCAGAACATATAGCACGTTGCTGTAAGCAAGCACATTCTCATTCAAAGTTGCAAGTTACTATGTAGGAACAAGTTTTTATAGGTATTTCAAAGCTGTCCAGAACTGAGCTAAACGTTGTATGTCTCCAACTCCTAGAAATAACTTCATGCCCCATCTCCCTTACTTCCAGCTACTAAGGATCACATAATTTCTAAGAAAGTTTTGACACAGATTCCCAATTCGGGCATTCAGAACATATAGCACGTTGCTGTAAGCAAGCACATTCTCATTCAAAGTTGCAAGTTACTATGTAGGAACAGGTTTGTATAGGTATTTCAAAGATGCCCAGAACTGAGCTAAAAGTTGTATGTCTCCAACTCCTAGAAATAACTTCATGACCCATCTCCCTTACTTCCAGCTAGTAAGGATCACATAATTCCTAACAAAGTTTTGACACAGATTCCAAATTCGGGCATTCAGAACATATAGCACGTTGCTGTAAGCAAGCACATTCTCATTCAAAGTTGCAAGTTACTATGTAGGAACAAGTTTGTATAGGTATTTCAAAGATGCCCAGAACTGAGCTAAAGTGGGTATGTCTCCAACTCCTAGACAAAACTTCATGCCCCATCTCCCTTACTTCCAGCTAGTAAGGATCACATAATTCCTAACAAAGTTTTGACACAGATTCCCAATTCGGGCATTCAGAACATATAGCACGTTGCTGGAAGCAAGCACATTCTCATTCAAAGTTGCAAGTTACTATGTAGGAACAAGTTTGTATAGGTATTTCAAAGATGCCCAGAACTGAGCTAAACTTCGTATGTCTTCATCTCCTAGAAATAACTTCATGCCCCATCTGCCTAACTTCCAGCTAGTAAGGATCACATAATTCCTAACAAAGTTTTGACACAGATTCCCAATTCGGGCATTCAGAACATATAGCACGTTGCTGTAAGCAAGCACATTCTCTTTCAAAGTTGCAAGTTACTATGTAGGAACAAGTTTGTATTGGTATTTCAAAGATGTCCAGAACTGAGCTAAACGTTGTATGTCTCCAACTCCTAGAAATAACTTCATGCCCCATCTCCCTTACTTCCAGCTAGTAAGGATCACATAATTTCTAAGAAAGTTTTGACACAGATTCCCAATTCGGGCATTCAGAACATATAGCACGTTGCTGTAAGCAAGCACATTCTCATTCAATGTTGCAAGTTACTATGTTGGAACAGGTTTGTATAGGTATTTCAAAGATGCCCAGAACTGAGCTAAACGTTGTATGTCTCCAACTCCTAGAAATAACTTCATGACCCATCTCCCTTACTTCCAGCTAGTAAGGATCACATAATTCCTAACAAAGTTTTGACACAGATTCCCAATTCGGGCATTCAGAACATATAGCACGTTGCTGTAAGCAAGCACATTCTCATTCAAAGTTGCAAGTTACTATGTAGAAACAAGTTTGTATAGGTATTTCAAAGATGCCCAGAACTGAGCTAAACTTGGTATGTGTCCAACTCCTAGAAATAACTTCATGCCCCATCTCACTTACTTCCAGCTACTAAGGATAACATAATTCCTAACAAAGTTTTGACACAGATTCCCAATTCGGGCATTCAGAACATATAGCACGTTGCTGTAAGCAAGCACATTCTCATTCAAAGTTGCAAGATACTATGTAGGAAAAAGTTTGTATAGGTATTTCAAAGATGCCCAGAACTGAGCTAAACGTTGTATGTCTCCAACTCCTAGAAATAACTTCATGCCCCATCTCCCTTACTTCCAGCTAGTAAGGATCACATAATTCCTAACAAAGTTTTGACACAGATTCCCCATTCGGGCATTCAGAACATACAGCACGTTGCTGTAAGCAAGCACATTCTCATTCAAAGTTGCAAGTTACTATGTAGGAACAAGTTTGTATAGGACTTTCAAAGATACCCAGAACTGAGCTAAAGTGTGTATGTCTCCAACTCCTAAAAATAACTTCATGCCACATCTCCCTTACTTCCAGCTAGTAAGGATCACATAATTCCTAACAAAGTTTTGACACAGATTCCCAATTCGGGCATTCAGAACATATAGCACGTTGCTGTAAGCAAGCACATTCTCATTCAAAGTTACAAGTTACTATGTAGGAACAAGTTTGTATAGGTATTTCAAAGATGTCCAGAATTGAGTTAAACCTTGTATGTCTCCAACTCCTAGAAATAACTTCATGCCCCATCTCCCTTACTTCCAGCTAGTAAGGATCACATAATACCTAACAAAGTTTTGACACAGATTCCCAATTCGGGCATTCAGAACATATAGCACGTTGCTGTAAGCAAGCACATTCTCATTCAAAGTTGCAAGTTACTATGTAGGAACAAGTTTGTATAGATATTTCAAAGATGCCCAGAACTGAGCTAAACTTGGTATGTCTCCAACTCCTAGAAATATCTTCATGCCCCATCTCTCTTACTTCCAGCTAGTAAGGATCACATAATTCCTAACAAAGTTTTGACACAGATTCCCAATTCGGGCATTCAGAACATATAGCACGTTGCTGTAAGCAAGCACATTCTCATTCAAAGTTGCAAGTTACTATGTAGGAACAAGTTTGTATAGGTATTTCAAAGATGCCCAGAACTGAGCTAAACTTGGTATGTGTCCAACTCCTAGAAATAACTTCATGCCCCATCTCCCTTACTTCCAGCTAGTAAGGATCACATAATTCCTAACAAAGTTTTGACACAGATTCCCAATTCGGGCATTCAGAACATATAGCACGTTGCTGTAAGCAAGCACATTCTCATTCAAAGTTGCAAGTTACTATGTAGGAACAAGTTTGTATAGGTATTTCAAAGATGTCCAGGACTGAGTTAAACATTGTATGTCTCCAACTCCTAGAAATAACTTCATGCCCCATCTCCCTTACTTCCAGCTAGTAAGGATCACATAATTCCTAACAAAGTTTTGACACAGATTCCCAATTCGGGCATTCAGAACATATAGCACGTTGCTGTAAGCAAGCACATTCTCATTCAAAGTTGCAAGTTACTATGTAGGAACAAGTTTGTATAGGTATTTCAAAGATGCCCAGAACTGAGCTAAACGTTGTATGTCTCCAACTCCTAGAAATAACTTCATGCCCCATCTCCCTTACTTCCAGCTAGTAAGGATCACATAATTCCTAACAAAGTTTTGACACAGATTCCCAATTCGGGCATTCAGAACATATAGCACGTTGCTCTAAACAATCACATTCTCATTCAAAGTTGCAAGTTACTATGTAGGAACAAGTTTGTATAGGTATTTCAAAGACCCCAGAACTGAGCTAACCTTGGTATGTCTCCAACTCCTAGAAATAACTTCATGCCCCATCTCCCTTACTTCCAGCAAGTAAGGATCACATAATTCCTAACAAACTTTTGACAGAGATTCCCAATTCGGGCATTCAGAACATATAGCACGTTGCTGTAAGCAAGCACATTCTCATTCAAAGTTGCAAGTTACTATGTAGGAACAAGTTTATATAGGTATTTCAAAGATGCCCAGAACTGAGCTAAACTTGGTATGTGTCCAACTCCTAGAAATAACTTCACGCCCCATCTCCCTTACTTCCAGCTAGTAAGGATCACATAATTTCTAAGAAAGTTTTGACACAGATTCCCAATTCGGGCATTCAGTACATATAGCACGTTGCTGTAAGCAAGCACATTCTCATTCAAAGTTGCAAGTTACTATGTAGGAACAAGTTTGTATAGGTATTTCAAAGATGCCCAGAACGGAGCTAAACTTTGTATGTCTCCAACTCCTAGAAATAACTTCATGCCCCATCTCCCTTACTTCCAGCTAGTAAGTATCACATAATTCCTAACAAAGTTTTGACATAGATTCCCAATTCGGGCATTCGGAACATATAGCACGTTGCTGTAAGAAAGCACATTGTCATTCAAAGTTGCAAGTTACTATGTAGGAACAAGTTTGTATAGGTATTTCAAAGATGCCCAGAACTGTGCTAAACTTGGTATGTGTCCAACTCCTAGAAATAACTTCATGCCCCAACTCCCTTACTTTTCCAGCTAGTAAGGATCACATAACTCCTAAGAAAGTTTTGACACAGATTCCCAATTCGGGCATTCAGAACATATAGCAAGTTGCTGTAAGCAAGCACATTCTCATTCAAAGATGCAAGTTACTATGTAGGAACAAGTTTCTATAGGTATTTCAAAGATGCCGAGAACTGAGCTAACCTTGGTATGTCTCCAAGTCCTAGAAATAACTTCATGCCCCATCTCCCTTACTTCCAGCTAGTAAGGATCACATAATTTCTAAGAAAGTTTTGACACAGATTCCCAATTCGGGCATTCAGAACATATAGCACGTTGTTGTAAGCAAGCACATTCTCATTCAAATTTGCAAGTTACTATGTAGGAACAAGTTTTTACAGGTATTTCAAAGATGCCCAGAACTGAGCTAAAAGTTGTATGTCTCCAACTCCTAGAAATAACTTCATGCCCCATCTCCCTTACTTCCAGCTAGTAAGGATCACATAATTCCTAACAAAATTTTGACACAGATTCCCAATTCGGGCATTCAGAACATATAGCACGTTGGTGTAAGCAAGCACATTCTCATTCAATGTTGGAAGTTACTATGTAGGAACAAGTTTGTATAGGTATTTCAAAGATGCCCAGAACTGAGCTAAACTTGGTATGTGTCCAACTCCTAGAAATAACTTCATGCCCGCCCTCCATTACTTCCAGCTAGTAAGGATCACATAATTCCTAACAAAGTTTTGACACAGATTCCCAATTCGGGCATTCAGAACATATAGCACGTTGCTGTAAGCAAGCACATTCTCATTCAAAGTTGCAAGTTACTATGTAGGAACAAGTTTGTATATGTATTTCAAAGATGCCCAGAACTGAGCTAACCTTGGTATGTCTCCAACTCCTAGATATAACTTCATGCCCCATCTCCCTTACTTCCATCTATTAAGGATCACATAAAATCTAAGAAAGTTTTGACACAGATTCCCAATTCGGGCATTCAGAACATATAGCACGTTGCTGTAAGCAAGCACATTCTCATTCAAAGTTGCAAGTTACTATGTAGGAACAAGTTTGTATAGGTATTTCAAAGATGCCCAGAACTGCGCTAAAGGTTGTATGTGTCCAACTCCTAGAAATAACTTCATGCTCCATCTCCCTTACATCCAGCTAGTAAGGATCACATAATTCCTAACAAAGTTTTGACACAGATTCCCAATTCGGGCATTGAGAACATAGAGCACGTTGCTATAAGCAAGCACATTCTCATTCAAAGTTGCAAGTTACTATGTAGGAACAAGTTTGTATAAGTATTTCAAAGATGCCCAGAACTGTGCTAAACTTGGTATGTGTCCAACTCCTACAATTAACTTCATGCCCCTCCTCCCTTACTTCCAGCTAGTAAGGATCACATAATTCCTAACAAAGTATTGACTCAGATTCCCAATTCGGGCATTCAGAACATATAGCACGTTGCTGTAAGCAAGCACATTCTCATTCAAAGTTGCAAGTTACTATGTAGGAACAAGTTTGTATAGGTATTTCAAAGATGCCCAGAACTGAGCTAAACGTTGTATGTCTCCAACTCCTAGAAATAACTTCATGCCCCATCTCCCTTACTTCCAGCTAGTAAGGATCACATAATTCCTAACAAAGTTTTGACACAGAGTCCCCATTCGGGCATTCAGAACATATAGCACGTTGCTGTAAGCAAGCACATTCTCATTCAAAGTTGCAAGTTACTATGTAGGAACAAGTTTGTGTAGGACTTTCAAAGATGCCCAGAAGTGAGCGAAAGTGTGTATGTCTCCAACTCCTAGAAATAACTTCATGCCCCATCTCCCTTACTTCCAGCTAGTAAGGATCACATAATTCCTAACAAAGATTTGACACAGATTCCCAATTCGGGCATTCAGAACATATAGCACGTTGCTGTAAGCAAGCACATTCTCATTCAAAGTTGCATGTTACTATGTAGGAACAAGTTTGTATAGGTATTTCAAAGATGCCCAGAACTGAGCTAAACTTGGTATGTGTCCAACTCCTAGAAATAACTTCATGCCCCATTTCCCTTACTTCCAGCTAGTAAGGATCACATAATTCCTAACAGAGTTTTGACACACATTCCCAATTCGGGCATTCAGAAAATATAGCACGTTGCTGTAAGCAAGCACATTCTCATTCAAAGTTGCAAGTTACTATGTAGCAACAGGTTTGTATAGGTATTTCAAAGATGCCCAGAACTGAGCTAAACTTGGTATGTGTCCAACTCCTAGAAATAACTTCATGCCCCATCTCCCTTACTTCCAGGTAGTAAGGATCACATAATTCCTAACAAAGTTTTGACACAGAATCCAAATTCGGGCATTCAGAACATATAGCACGTTGCTGTAAGCTAGCACATTCTCATTCAAAGTTGCAAGTTACTATGTAGGAGCAAGTTTGTATAGGTATTTCAAAGATACCCAGAATTGAGCTAAAGTGGGTATGTCTCCAACTCCTAGACAAAACTTCATGCCCCATCTCCCTTACTTCCAGAAATTAAGGATCACATAATTCCTAACAAAGTTTTGACACAGATTCCCAATTCGGGCATGCAGAACATATAGCACGTTGCTGTAAGCAAGCACATTCTCATTCAAATTTGCAAGTTACTATGTAGGAACAAGTTTGTATAGGTATTTCAAAGATGCCCAGAACTGAGCTAAACGTTGTATGTCTCCAACTCCTAAAAATAACAACATGCCCCATCTCCCTTACTTCCAGCTAGTAAGGATCACATAATTCCTAACAAAGTTTTGACACAGATTCCCAATTCGGGCATTCAGAACATATAGCACGTTGGTGTAAGTAAGCACATTCTCATCAAAGTTGCATGTTTCTATGTAGAAACAAGTTTGTATAGGTATTTCAAAGATGCCCAGAACTGAGCTATACTTGGTATGTCTCCAACTCCTAGAAATAACTTCATGCCCCATCTCCCTTACTTCCAGCTAGTAAGGATCACATATTTCCTAACACACTTTTGACACAGATTCCCAATTCGGGCATTCAGAACATATAGCACGTTGCTGTAAGCAAGCACATTCTCATTCAAAGTTGCAAGTTACTATGTAGGAACAAGTTTGTATAGGTATTTCAATGATGCCCAGAACTGAGCTAAACTTGGTATGTCTCCAACTCCTAGAAATAACTTCATGCCCCATCTCCCTTATTTCCAGCTAGTAAGGATCACATAATTTCTAACAAAGTTTTGACACAGATTCCCAATTCGGGCATTCAGAACATATAGCACGTTGCTGTAAGCAAGCACATTCTCATTCAAAGTTTCAAGTTACTATGTAGGAACAAGTTTGTATAGGTATTTCAAAGATGCCCAGAACTGAGCTAACCTTGGTATGTCTCCAACTCCTAGAAATTACTTCATGCCCCATCTCCCTTACTTCCAGCTAGTAAGGATCACATAATTCCTAACAAAGTTTTGACACAGATTACCAATTCGCGCATTCGGAACATAGAGCACGATGCTGTAAGCAAGCACATTCTCATTCAAAGTTGCAAGTTACTATGTAGGAAGATGTTTGTATAGGTATTTCAAAGAGGCCCAGAACAGAGCTAAACGTTGTACGTCTCCAACTCCTAGAAATAACTTCACGCCCCATCTCCCTTACATCCAGCTCGTAAGGATCACATAATTTCTAAGAAAGTTTTGACACAGATTCCCAATTCGGGCATTCAGTACATATAGCACGTTGCTGTAAGCAAGCACATTCTCATTCAAAGTTGCAAGTTACTATGTAGGAACAAGTTTGTATAGGTATTTCAAAGATGCCCAGAACTGAGCTAAACTTGGTATGTCTCCAACTCC
Source organism: Diceros bicornis minor (assembly GCF_020826845.1). NCBI lineage: Eukaryota > Metazoa > Chordata > Mammalia > Perissodactyla > Rhinocerotidae > Diceros > Diceros bicornis. The sequence continues at coordinate 1,124,074 of NW_026690857.1, read as the reverse complement.
TAGAAATAACTTCATGCCCCATCTCCCTTTCTTCCATCTAGTAAGATCCCATAATTTCTAAGAAAGTTTTGACACAGATTCCCAATTCAGGCATTAAGAACATATAGCACGTTGCTGTAAGCAAGCACATTCTCATTCAAAGTTGCAAGTTACTATGTAGGAACAAGTTTGTATAGGTATTTCAAAGATGCCCAGAACGGAGCTAAACTTTGTATGTCTCCAACTCCTAGAAATAACTTCATGCCCCATCTCCCTTACTTCCAGCTAGTAAGTATCACATAATTCCTAACAAAGTTTTGACATAGATTCCCAATTCGGGCATTCGGAACATATAGCACGTTGCTGTAAGAAAGCACATTGTCATTCAAATTTGCAAGTTACTATGTAGGAACAAGTTTGTATAGGTATTTCAAAGATGCCCAGAACTGTGCTAAACTTGGTATGTGTCCAACTCCTAGAAATAACTTCATGCCCCAACTCCCTTACTTTTCCAGCTAGTAAGGATCACATAACTCCAAAGAAAGTTTTGACACAGATTCCCAATTCGGGCATTCAGAACATATAGCAAGTTGCTGTAAGCAAGCACATTCTCATTCAAAGATGCAAGTTACTATGTAGGAACAAGTTTGTATAGGTATTTCAAAGATGCCGAGAACTGAGCTAACCTTGGTATGTCTCCAACTCCTAGAAATAACTTCATGCCCAATCTCCCTTACTTCCAGCTAGTAAGGATCACATAATTTCTAAGAAAGTTTTGACACAGATTCCCAATTCGGGCATTCAGAACATATAGCACGTTGCTGTAAGCAAGCACATTCTCATTCAAATTTGCAAGTTACTATGTAGGAACAAGTTTTTACAGGTATTTCAAAGATGCCCAGATCTGAGCTAAACGTTGTATGTCTCCAACTCCTAGAAATAACTTCATGCCCCATCTCCCTTACTTCCAGCTAGTAAGGATCACATAATTCCTAACAAACTTTTGACACAGATTCCCAATTCGGGCATTCAGAACATATAGCACGTTGGTGTAAGCAAGCACATTCTCATTCAAAGTTGCAAGTTACTATGTAGGAACAAGTTTGTATAGGTATTTCAAAGATGCCCAGAACTGAGCTAAACTTGGTATGTCTCCAACTCCTAGAAATAACTTCATGCCCCACCTCCCTTACTTCCAGCTAGTAAGGATCACATAATTCCTAACACACTTTTGACACAGATTCCCAATTCGGGCATTCAGAACATATAGCACGTTGCTGTAAGCAAGCACATTCTCATTCAAAGTTGCAAGTTACTATGTAGGAACAAGTTTGTATAGGTATTTCAAAGATGCCCAGAACTGAGCTAACCTTGGTATGTCTCCAACTCCTAGAAATAACTTCATGCCCCATCTCCCTTACTTCCAGCTAGTAAGGATCACATAATTCCTAACATAGTTTTGACACAGATTCCCAATTCGGGCATTCAGAACATATAGCACGTTGCTGTAAGCAAGCACATTCTCATTCAAAGTTGCAAGTTACTATGTAGGAACAAGTTTGTATAGGTATTTCAAAGATGCCCAGAACTGAGCTAAACTTGGTATGTCTCCAACTCCTAGAAATAACTTCATGCCCCATCTCCCTTTCTTCCATCTAGTAAGATCCCATAATTTCTAAGAAAGTTTTGACACAGATTCCCAATTCAGGCATTAAGAACATATAGCACGTTGCTGTAAGCAAGCACATTCTCATTCAAAGTTGCAAGTTACTATGTAGGAACAAGTTTGTATAGGTATTTCAAAGATGCCCAGAACGGAGCTAAACTTTGTATGTCTCCAACTCCTAGAAATAACTTCATGCCCCATCTCCCTTACTTCCAGCTAGTAAGTATCACATAATTCCTAACAAAGTTTTGACATAGATTCCCAATTCGGGCATTCGGAACATATAGCACGTTGCTGTAAGAAAGCACATTGTCATTCAAATTTGCAAGTTACTATGTAGGAACAAGTTTGTATAGGTATTTCAAAGATGCCCAGAACTGTGCTAAACTTGGTATGTGTCCAACTCCTAGAAATAACTTCATGCCCCAACTCCCTTACTTTTCCAGCTAGTAAGGATCACATAACTCCAAAGAAAGTTTTGACACAGATTCCCAATTCGGGCATTCAGAACATATAGCAAGTTGCTGTAAGCAAGCACATTCTCATTCAAAGATGCAAGTTACTATGTAGGAACAAGTTTGTATAGGTATTTCAAAGATGCCGAGAACTGAGCTAACCTTGGTATGTCTCCAACTCCTAGAAATAACTTCATGCCCAATCTCCCTTACTTCCAGCTAGTAAGGATCACATAATTTCTAAGAAAGTTTTGACACAGATTCCCAATTCGGGCATTCAGAACATATAGCACGTTGCTGTAAGCAAGCACATTCTCATTCAAATTTGCAAGTTACTATGTAGGAACAAGTTTTTACAGGTATTTCAAAGATGCCCAGATCTGAGCTAAACGTTGTATGTCTCCAACTCCTAGAAATAACTTCATGCCCCATCTCCCTTACTTCCAGCTAGTAAGGATCACATAATTCCTAACAAACTTTTGACACAGATTCCCAATTCGGGCATTCAGAACATATAGCACGTTGGTGTAAGCAAGCACATTCTCATTCAAAGTTGCAAGTTACTATGTAGGAACAAGTTTGTATAGGTATTTCAAAGATGCCCAGAACTGAGCTAAACTTGGTATGTCTCCAACTCCTAGAAATAACTTCATGCCCCACCTCCCTTACTTCCAGCTAGTAAGGATCACATAATTCCTAACACACTTTTGACACAGATTCCCAATTCGGGCATTCAGAACATATAGCACGTTGCTGTAAGCAAGCACATTCTCATTCAAAGTTGCAAGTTACTATGTAGGAACAAGTTTGTATAGGTATTTCAAAGATGCCCAGAACTGAGCTAACCTTGGTATGTCTCCAACTCCTAGAAATAACTTCATGCCCCATCTCCCTTACTTCCAGCTAGTAAGGATCACATAATTCCTAACATAGTTTTGACACAGATTCCCAATTCGGGCATTCAGAACATATAGCACGTTGCTGTAAGCAAGCACATTCTCATTCAAAGTTGCAAGTTACTATGTAGGAACAAGTTTGTATAGGTATTTCAAAGATGCCCAGAACTGTGATAAACTTGGTATGTCTCCAACTCCTAGAAATAACTTCATGCCCCATCTCCCTTACTTCCATCTAGTAAGGATCACATAATTTCCAAGAAAGTTTTGACACAGAGTCCCAATTCTGGCATTCAGAACATATAGCACGTTGCTGTAAGCAAGCACATTCTCATTCAAAGTTGCAAGTTACTATGTAGGAACAAGTTTGTATAGGTATTTCAAAGATGCCCAGAACTGAGCTAAACTTGGTATGTCTCCAACTGCTAGAAATAACTTCATGCCCCATCTCCCTTACTTCCAGCTAGAAAGGATCACATAATTCCTAACAAAGTTTTGACACAGATTCCCAATTCGGGCATTCAGAACATATAGCACGTTGCTGTAAGCAAGCACATTCTCATTCAAAGTTGCAAGTTACTATGTAGGAACAAGTTTGTATAGGTATTTCAAAGATGCCCAGAACTGTGCTAAACTTGGTATGTGTCCAACTCCTAGAAATAACTTCATGCCCCAACTCCCTTACTTTCAGCTAGTAAGGATCACATAATTCCTAACAAAGTTTTGACACAGATTCCCAATTCGGGCATTCAGATCATATAGCACGTTGTTGTAAGCAAGCACATTCTCATTCAAAGATGCAAGTTACTATGTAGGAACAAGTCTGCATAGGTATTTCAAAGATGCCCAGAACTGAGCTAAACTTGGAATGTGTCCAACTCCTAGAAATAACTTCATGCCCCATCTCCCTTACTTCCATCTAGTAAGATCCCATAATTTCTAAGAAAGTTTTGAAACAGATTCCCAATTCGGGCATTCAGAACATATAGCACGTTGCTGTAAGCAAGCACATTCTCATTCAAAGTTGCAAGTGACTAAGTAGGAAGAAGTTTGTATAGGTATTTCAAAGATGCCCAGAACTGAGCTAAACGTTGTATGTCTCCAACTCCTAGAAATATCTTCATGCCACATCTCCCTTACTTCCAGCTAGTAAGGATCACATAATTCCTAACAAACTTTTGACACAGATTCCCAATTCGGGCATTCAGAACATATAGCACGTTGCTGTAAGCAAGCACATTCTCATTCAAAGTTGCAAGTTACTATGTAGGAACAAGTTTGTATAGGTATTTCAAAGATGCCCAGAACTAAGCTAAACTTGGTATGTCTCCAACTCCTAGAAATAACTTCATGCCCCACCTCCCTTACTTCCAGCTAGTAAGGATCACATAATTCCTAACATAGTTTTGACACAGATTCCCAATTCGGGCATTCAGAACTTATAGCACGTTGCTGTAAGCAAGCACATTCTCATTCAAAGTTGCAAGTTACTATGTAGGAACAAGTTTGTATAGGTATTTCAAAGATGCCCAGAACTGTGCTAAACTTGGTATGTGTCCAACTCCTAGAAATAACTTCATGCCCCAACTCCCTTACTTCCAGCTAGTAAGGATCACATAATTCCTAACAAAGTTTTGACACAGATTCCCAATTCGGGCATTCAGAACATATAGCACGTTGCTGTAAGCAAGCACATTCTCATTCAAAGATGCAAGTTACTATGTAGGAACAAGTTTGTATAGGTATTTCAATGATGCCCAGAACTGAGCTAAACTTGGTATGTCTCCAACTCCTAGAAATAACTTCATGCCCCATCTCCCTTACTTCCATCTAGTAAGGATCACTTAAATTCTAAGAAAGTTTTGACACAGATTCCCAATTCGGGCATTCAGAACATATAGCACGTTGCTGTAAGCAAGCACATCTCATTCAAAGTTGCAAGTTACTATGTAGGAACAAGTTTGTATAGGTATTTCAAAGAGTCCCAGAACTGAGCTAAACGTTGTATGTCTCCAACTATTAGAAATAACTTCATCCCCCATCTCCCTTACTTCCAGCTAGTAAGGATCACATAATTCCTAACAAAGTTTTGACACAGATTACCAATTCGGGCATTCAGAACATATAGCACGTTGCTGTAAGCAAGCACACTCTCATTCAAAGTTGCAAGTTTCTATGTAGGAACAAGTTTGTATAGGTATTTCAAAGATGCCCAGAACTGAGCTAAACTTGGTATGTCTCCAACTCCTAGAAATATCTTCATGCCCCATCTCCCTTACTTCCATCTGGTAAGGATCACATAATTCCTAACAAAGTTTTGACACAGATTCCCAATTCGGGCATTCAGAACATATAGCACGTTGCTGTAAGCAAGCACATCTCATTCAAAGTTGCAAGTTACTATGTAGGAACAAGTTTGTATAGGTATTTGAAAGATGCCCAGAACTGAGCTAAACGTTGTATGTCTCCAACTCCTAGAAATAACTTCATGCCCCATCTCCCTTACTTCCATCTAGTAAGGATCACATAATTTCCAATAATGTTTTGACGCAGAGTCCCAATTCGGGCATTCAGAACATATAGCACGTTGCTGTAAGCAAGCACATTCTCATTCAAAGTTGCAAGTTACTATGTCGGAACAAGTTTGTATAGGTATTTCAAAGATGCCCAGAACTGAGCTAAACGTTGTATGTCTCCAACTGCTAGAAATAACTTCATGCCCCATCTCCCTTACTTCCAGCTAGTAAGGATCACATAATTCCTAACAAAGTTTTGACACAGATTCCCAATTCGGGCATTCAGAACATATAGCACGTTGCTGTAAGCAAGCACATTCTCATTCAAAGTTGCAAGTTACTATGTAGGAACAAGTTTGTATAGGTATTTCAAAGATGCCCAGAACTGAGCTAAACGTTGTATGTGTCCAACTCCTAGAAATAACTTCATGCCCCATCTCCCTTACTTCCAGCTAGTAAGGATCACATAATTCCTAACAAACTTTTGACACAGATTCCCAATTCGGGCATTCAGAACATATAGCACGTTGCTGTAAGCAAGCACATTCTCATTCAAAGTTGCAAGTTACTATGTAGGAACAAGTTTGTATAGGTATTTCAAAGATTCCCAGAACTGAGCTAAACTTGGTATGTCTCCAACTCCTAGAAATAACTTCATGCCCCATCTCCCTTATTTCCAGCTAGTAAGGATCACATAATTTCTAACAAAGTTTTGACACAGATTCCCAATTCGGGCATTCAGAACATATAGCACGTTGCTGTAAGCAAGCACATTCTCATTCAAAGTTGCCAGTTACTATGTAGGAACAAGTTTGTATAGGTATTTCAAAGATGCCCAGAACTGAGCTAAACTTGGTATGTGTCCAACTCCTACAAATAACTTCATGCCCCAACTCCCTTACTTCCAGCTTGTAAGGATCACATAATTCCTAACAAAGTTTTGACACAGATTCCCAATTCGGGCATTCAGAACATATAGCACGTTGCTGTAAGAAAGCACATTCTCATTCAAAGTTGCAAGATACTATGTAGGAACAAGTTTGTATAGGTATTTCAAAGATGCCCAGAACGGAGCTAAACTTTGTATGTCTCCAACTCCTAGAAATAACTTCATGCCCCATCTCCCTTACTTCCAGCTAGTAAGTATCACATAATTCCTAACAAAGTTTTGACATAGATTCCCAATTCGGGCATTCGGAACATATAGCACGTTGCTGTAAGAAAGCACATTCTCATTCAAAGTTGCAAGTTACTATGTAGGAACAAGTTTGTATAGGTATTTCAAAGATGCCCAGAACTGTGCTTAACTTGGTATGTGTCCAACTCCTAGAAATAACTTCATGCCCCAACTCCCTTACTTTTCCAGCTAGTAAGGATCACATAACTCCAAAGAAAGTTTTGACACAGATTCCCAATTCGGGCATTCAGAACATATAGCAAGTGCTGTAAGCAAGCACATTCTCATTCAAAGATGCAAGTTACTATGTAGGAACAAGTTTGTTTAGGTATTTCAAAGATGCCGAGAACTGAGCTAACCTTTGTATGTCTCCAACTCGTAGAAATAACTTCATGCCCCATCTCCCTTACTTCCAGCTAGTAAGGATCACATAATTCCTAACAAAGTTTTGACACAGATTCCCAATTCTGGCATTCAGAACATATAGCACGTTGCTGTAGCAAGCACATTCTCATTCAAATTTGCAAGTTACTATGTAGGAACAAGTTTTTACAGGTATTTCAAAGATGCCCAGAACTGAGCTAAACGTTGTATGTCTCCAACTCCTAGAAATAACTTCATGCCCCAACTCCCTTACTTCCAGCTAGTAAGGATCACATCATTCCTAACAAAGTTTTGACACAGATTCCCAATTCGGGCATTCAGAACATATAGCACGTTGTTGTAAGCAAGCACATTCTCATTCAAAGATGCAAGTTACTATGTAGGAACAAGTCTGCATAGGTATTTCAAAGATGCCCAGAACTGAGCTAAACTTGGTATGTGTCCAACTCCTAGAAATAACTTCATGCCCCATCTCCCTTACTTCCATCTAGTAAGATCCCATAATTTCTAAGAATGTTTTGACACAGATTCCCAATTCGGGCATTCAGAACATATAGCACGTTGCTGTAAGCAAGCACATTCTCATTCAAAGTTGCAAGTGACTAAGTAGGAACATGTTTGTTTAGGTATTTCAAAGATGCCCAGAACTGAGCTAAACGTTGTATGTCTCCAACTTCTAGAAATATCTTCATGCCCCATCTCCCTTACTTCCATCTAGTAAGGATCACATAATTCCTAACAAAGTTTTGACACAGATTCCCAATTCGGGCATTCGGAACATATAGCACGTTGCCATAAGCAAGCACATTCTCATTCAAAGTTGCAAGTTACTATGTAGGAACAAGTTTGTATAGGTATTTCAAAGATGCCCAGAACTGAGCTAAACTTGGTATGTGTCCAACTCCTAGAAATATCTTCATGCCTCAACTCCCTTACTTTTCCAGCTAGTAAGGATCACATAATTCCTAAGAAAGTTTTGACACAGATTCCCAATTCGGGCATTCAGAACATATAGCAAGTTGCTGTAAGCAAGCACATTCTCATTCAAAGATGCAAGTTACTATGTAGTAACAAGTTTGTATAGGTATTTCAAAGATGCCCAGAACTGAGCTAAAGTGGGTATGTCTCCAACTCCTAGACAAAACTTCATGCCCCATCTCCCTTACTTCCAGCTAGTAAGGATCACAAAATTTCTAAGAAAGTTTTGACACAGATTCCCAATTCGGTCATTCAGAACATATAGCACGTTGCTGTAAGCAAGCACATTCTCATTCAAAGTTGCAAGTTACTATGTAGGAACAAGTTTTTACAGGTATTTCAAAGATGCCCAGAACTGAGCTAAACGTTGTATGTCTCCAACTCCTAGAAATAACTTCATGCCCCATCTCCCTTACTTCCAGCTAGTAAGGATCACATAATTCCTAACAAATTGTTGACACAGATTCCCAATACGGGCATTCAGAACATATAGCACGTTGCTGTAAGCAAGCACATTCTCATTCAAAGTTGCAAGTTACTATGTAGGAACAAGTTTGTATAGGTATTTCAAAGATGCCCAGAACTGAGCTAAACGTTGTATGTCTCCAACTCCTAGAAATAACTTCATGTCTCATCTCCCTTACTTCCAGCTAGTAACGATCACATAATTCTTAACAAAGTTTTGACACAGATTCCCAGTTCGGGCATTCAGAACACATAGCACGTTGCTGTAAGCAAGCACATTCTCATTCAACGTTGCAAGTTACTATGTAGGAACAAGTTTGTGTAGGTATTTCAAAGATGCCCAGAACTGAGCTAAACTTGGTATGTGTCCAACTCCTAGAAATAACTTCATGCCCCATCTCCCTTACTTCCAGCTAGTAAAGATCACATAATTCCTAACAAAGTTTTGACACAAATTCCCAGTTCGGGCATTCAGAACATATAGCACGTTGCTGTAAGCAAGCACATTCTCATTCAAAGTTGCAAGTTACTATGTAGGAACAAGTTTGTATAGGTATTTAAAAGATGCCCAGAACTGTGCTAAACTTGGTATGTGTCCAATTCCTACAAATAACTTCTTGCCCCAACTCCCTTACGTCCAGCTAGTAAGGATCACATAATTCCTAACAAAGTTTTCACACAGATTCCATATTCGGGCATTCAGAACATATAGCACGTTGCTGTAAGCAAGCACATTCTCATTCAAAGATATAAGTTACTATGTAGGAACAAGTTTGTATAGGTATTTCAAAGATGCCCAGAACTGAGCTAAAGTGGGTATGTCTCCAACTCCTAGACAAAAGTTCATGCCCCATCTCCCTTACTTCCAGCTAGTAAGGATCACATAATTTCTAAGAAAGTTTTGACACAGATTCCCAATTCGGGCATTCAGAACATATAGCACGTTGCTGTAAGCAAGCACATTCTCATTCAAAGTTGCAAGTTACTATGTAGGAACAAGTTTTTACAGGTATTTCAAAGATGCCCAGAACTGAGCTAAACGTTGTATGTCTCCAACTCCTAGAAATAACTTCATGCCCCATCTCCCTTACTTCCAGCTAGTAAGGATCACATAATTCCTAACAAATTTTTGACACAGATTCCCAATTCGGGCATTCAGAACATATAGCACGTTGCTGTAAGCAAGCACATTCTCATTCAAAGTTGCAAGTTACTATGTAGGAACAAGTTTGTATAGGTATTTCAAAGATGCCCAGAACTGAGCTAAACGTTGTATGTCTCCAACTCCTAGAAATAACTTCATGTCTCATCTCCCTTACTTCCAGCTAGTAACGATCACATAATTCTTAACAAAGTTTTGACACAGATTCCCAGTTCGGGCATTCAGAACATATAGCACGTTGCTGTAAGCAAGAACATTCTCATTCAAATTTGCAAGTTACAATGTAGGAACAAGTTTGTATAGGTATTTCAAAGATGCCCAGAACTGCGCTAAACTTGGTATGTGTCCAACTCCTAGAAATAACTTCATGCCCCATCTCCCTTACTTCCAGCTAGTAAGGATCACATAATTCCTAACAAAGTTTTGACACAAATTCCCAGTTCGGGCATTCAGAACATATAGCACGTTGCTGTAAGCAAGCACATTCTCATTCAAAGTTGCAAGTTACTATGTAGGAACAAGTTTGTATAGGTATTTCAAAGATGCCCAGAACTGAGCTAAACGTTGTATGTCTCCAACTGCTAGAAATAACTTCATGCCGCATCTCCCTAACTTTCAGCTAGTAAGGATCACATAATTCCTAACAAAGTTTTGACACAGATTCCGAATTCGGGCATTCAGAACATATAGCACGTTGCTGTAAGCAAGTACATTCTCATTCAAAGTTGCAAGTTACTATGTAGGAACAAGTTTGTATAGGTATTTCAAAGATGCCCAGAACTGAGCTAAACTTCTTATGTGTCCAACTCCTAGAAATAACTTCATGCCCCATCTCCCTTACTTCCAGCTTGTAAGGATCACATAATTCCTAACAAAGTTTTGACACAGATTCCCAATTCGGGCATTCAGAACATATAGCACGTTGCTGTAAGCAAGCACATTCTCATTCAAAGTTGCAAGTTACTATGTAGGAACAAGTTTGTATAGGTATTTCAAAGATGCCCAGAACTGAGCTAAACGTTGTATGTCTCCAACTCCTAGAAATAACTTTATGCCCCATCTCCCTAACTTCCAGCTAGTAAGGATCACATAATTCCTAACAAAGTTTTGACACAGATTCCCAATTCGGGCATTCAGAACATATAGCACGTTGCTGTAAGCAAGCACATTCTCATTCAAAGTTGCAAGTTACTATGTAGGAACAAGTTTGTATAGGTATTTCAAAGGTGCCTAGAACTGAGCTAAACATCTTATGTGTCCAACTCCTAGAAATAACTTCATGCCCCATCTCCCTTAATTCCAGCTAGTAAGGGTCACATAATTCCTAACAAACTTTTGACACAGATTCCCAATTCGGGCATTCAGAACATAGAGCACGTTGCTCTAAGCAAGCACATTCTCATTCAAAGTTGCAAGTTACTATGTAGGAACAAGTTTGTATAGGTATTTCAAAGATGCCCAGAACTTAGCTAAACTTGGTATGTCTCCAACTCCTAGAAATAACTTCATGCCCCATCTCCCTTACTTCCAGCTAGTAAGGATCACATATTTCCTAACAAACTTTTGACACATATTCCCAATTCGGGCATTCAGAACATATACCACGTTGCTGTAAGCAAGCACATTCTCATTCAAAGTTGCAAGTTACTATGTAGGAACAAGTTTGTATAGGTATTTCAAAGATGCCCAGAACTGAGCTAAACTTGGTATGTGTCCAACTCCTAGAAATAACTTCATGCCCCATCTCCCTTACTTCCAGCTAGTAAGGATCACATAATTCCTAACAAAGTTTTGACACAGATTCCCAATTCGGGCATTCAGAACATAGAGCACGTTGCTGTAAGCAAGCACATTCTCATTCAAAGTTGCAAGTTACTATGTAGGAACAAGTTTGTATAGGTATTTCAAAGATGCCCAGAACTGAGCTAAACGTTGTATGTCTCCAACTCCTAGAAATACCTTCATGCCCCATCTCCCTTACTTCCAGCTAGTAAGGATCACATAATTCCTAACAAACTTTTGACACAGATTCCCAATTCGGGCATTCAGAACATATAGCACGTGGCTGTAAGCAAGCACATTCTCATTCAAAGTTGCAAGTTACTATGTAGGAACAAGTTTGTATAGGTATTTCAAAGATGCCCAGAACTGAGCTAAACTTGGTATGTCTGCAACTCCTAGAAATAACTTCATGCCCCATCTCCCTTACTTCCAGCTAGTAAGGATCACATAATTCCTAACAAAGTTTTGACACAGATTCCCAATTCGGGCATTCAGAACATATAGCACGTTGCTGTAAGCAAGCACATTCTCATTCAAAGTTGCAAGTTACTATGTAGGAACAAGTTTGTATAGGTATTTCAAAGATGCCCAGAACTGAGCTAAACGTTGTATGTCTCTAACTCCTAGAAATAACTTCATGTCCCATCTCCCTTACTTCCAGCTAGTAACGATCACATAATTTTTAACAAAGTTTTGACACAGATTCCCAGTTCGGGCATTCAGAACATATAGCACGTTGCTGTAAGCAAGCACATTCTCATTCAAAGTGCAAGTTACTATGTAGGAACAAGTTTGTATAGTTATTTCAAAGATGCCCAGAACTGCGCTAAACTTGGTATGTGTCCAACTCCTAGAAATAACTTCATGCCCCATCTCCCTTACTTCCAGCTAGTAAGGATCACATAATTCCTAACAAAGTTTTGACACAGATTCCCAATTCGGGCATTCAGAACATATAGCACGTTGCTGTAAGCAAGCACATTCTCATTCAAAGTTGCAAGTTACTATGTAGGAACAAGTTTGTATAGGTATTTCAAAGATGCCCAGAACTGTGCTAAACTTGGTATGTGTCCAACTCCTACAAATATCATCATGCCCCAACTCCCTTACTTCCAGCTAGTAAGGATCACATAATTCCTAACAAAGTTTCACACAGATTCCCAATTCGGGCATTCAGAACATATAGCACGTTGCTGTAAGCAAGCACATTCTCATTCAAAGTTGCAAGTTACTATGTAGGAACAAGTTTGTATAGGTATTTCAAAGATGCCCAGAACTGAGCTAAACTTGCTATGTCTCCAACTCCTAGAAATAACTTCATGCCCCATCTCCCTTTCTTCCAGCTAGTAAGGATCACATAATTCCTAACAAACTTTTGACACAGATTCCCAATTCGGGCATTCAGAACATAGAGCACGTTGCTGTAAGCAAGCACATTCTCATTCAAAGTTGCAAGTTACTATGTAGGAACAAGTTTGTATAGGTATTTCAAAGATGCCCAGAACTGAGCTAAACTTGGTATGTCTCCAACTCCTAGAAATAACTTCATGCCCCATCTCCCTTACTTCCAGCTGGTAAGGATCACATAATTCCTAACAAAGTTTTGACACAGATTCCCAGTTCGGGCATTCAGAACATATAGCACGTTGTTGTAAGCAAGCACATTCTCATTCAAAGTTGCAAGTTACTATGTAGGAACAGGTTGTATAGGTATTTCAAAGATGCCCAGAACTGAGCTAACCGTTGTATGTCTCCAACTCCTAGAAATAACTTCATGCCCCATCTCCCTTACTTCCAGCTTGTAAGGATCACATAATTCCTAACAAAGTTTTGACACAGATTCCCAATTCGGGCATTCAGAACATATAGCACGTTGCTGTAAGCAAGCACATTCTCATTCAAAGTTGCAAGTTACTATGTAGGAACAAGTTTGTATAGGTATTTCAAAGATGCCCAGAACTGTGCTAAACTTGGTATGTGTCCAACTCCTATAAATAAGTTCATGCCCCAACTCCCTTACTTCCAGCTAGTAAGGATCACATAATTCCTAACAAATTTTTGACACAGATTCCCAATTCGGGCATTCAGAACATATAGCAAGTTGCTGTAAGCAAGCACATTCTCATTCAAAGATGCAAGTTACTATGTAGGAACAAGTTTGTATAGGTATTTCAAAGATGCCCAGAACTGAGCTAAACTTGGTATGTCTCCAACTCCTAGAAATAACTTCATGCCCCAACTCCCTTACTTCCAGCTAGTAAGGATCACATAATTTCTAAGAAAGTTTTGACACAGATTCCCAATTCGGGCATTCAGAACATATAGCACGTTGCTGTAAGCAAGCACATTCTAATTCAAAGTTGCAAGTTACTATGTAGGAACAAGTTTGTATAGGAATTTCAAAGACGCCCAGAACTGAGCTAACCTTGGTATGTCTCCAACTCCTAGAAATAACTTCATGCCCCATCTCCCTTACTTCCAGCTAGTAAGGATCACATAATTCCTAACATAGTTTTGACACAGATTCCCTATTCGGGCATTCAGAACATATAGCACGTTGCTGTAAGCAAGCACATTCTCATTCAAAGCTGCAAGTTACTATGTAGGAACAAGTTTGTATAGGTATTTCAAAGATGCCCAGAACTGTGCTAAACTTGGTATGTGTCCAACTCCTAGAAATAACTTCATGCCCCAACTCCCTTACTTCCAGCTAGTAAGGATCACATAATTCCTAACAAAGTTTTGACACAGATTCCCAATTCGGGCATTCAGAACATAGAGCACGTTGCTGTAAGCAAGCACATTCTCATTCAAAGATGCAAGTTACTATGTGGGAACAAGTTTGTATAGGTATTTCAAAGATGCCCAGAACTGAGCTAAACGTTGTATGTCTCCAATTCCTAGAAATAACTTCATGCCCCATCTCCCTTACTTCCTTCTAGTAAGGATCACATAAATTCTAAGAAAGTTTTGACACAGATTCCCAATTCGGGCATTCAGAACATATAGCCCGTTGCTGTAAGCAAGCACATTCTCATTCAAAGTTGCAAGTTACTATGTAGGAACAAGTTTGTATAGGTATTTCAAAGATGCCCAGAACTGAGCTAAACTTGCTATGTCTACAACTCCTAGAAATAACTTCATGCCCCATCTCCCTTACTTCCAGCTTGTAAGGATCACATAATTCCTAACAAAGTTTTGACACAGATTCCCAATTCGGGCATTCGGAACATACAGCACGTTGCTGTAAGCAAGCACATTCTCATTCAAAGATGCAAGTTACTATGTAGGAACAAGTTTGTATAGGTATTTCAAAGATGCCCAGAACTGAGCTAAACTTGGTATGTCTCCAACTCCTAGAAATAACTTCATGCCCCATCTCCCTTACTTCCAGCTAGTAAGGATCACATAATTTCTAAGAAAGTTTTGACACAGATTCCCAATTCGGGCATTCAGAACATATAGCACGTTGCTGTAAGCAAGCACATTCTAATTCAAAGTTGCAAGTTACTATGTAGGAACAAGTTTGTATAGGAATTTCAAAGACGCCCAGAACTGAGCTAACCTTGGTATGTCTCCAACTCCTAGAAATAACTTCATGCCCCATCTCCCTTACTTCCAGCTAGTAAGGATCACATAATTCCTAACATAGTTTTGACACAGATTCCCTATTCGGGCATTCAGAACATATAGCACGTTGCTGTAAGCAAGCACATTCTCATTCAAAGCTGCAAGTTACTATGTAGGAACAAGTTTGTATAGGTATTTCAAAGATGCCCAGAACTGTGCTAAACTTGGTATGTGTCCAACTCCTAGAAATAACTTCATGCCCCAACTCCCTTACTTCCAGCTAGTAAGGATCACATAATTCCTAACAAAGTTTTGACACAGATTCCCAATTCGGGCATTCAGAACATAGAGCACGTTGCTGTAAGCAAGCACATTCTCATTCAAAGATGCAAGTTACTATGTGGGAACAAGTTTGTATAGGTATTTCAAAGATGCCCAGAACTGAGCTAAACGTTGTATGTCTCCAATTCCTAGAAATAACTTCATGCCCCATCTCCCTTACTTCCTTCTAGTAAGGATCACATAAATTCTAAGAAAGTTTTGACACAGATTCCCAATTCGGGCATTCAGAACATATAGCCCGTTGCTGTAAGCAAGCACATTCTCATTCAAAGTTGCAAGTTACTATGTAGGAACAAGTTTGTATAGGTATTTCAAAGATGCCCAGAACTGAGCTAAACTTGCTATGTCTACAACTCCTAGAAATAACTTCATGCCCCATCTCCCTTACTTCCAGCTTGTAAGGATCACATAATTCCTAACAAAGTTTTGACACAGATTCCCAATTCGGGCATTCGGAACATACAGCACGTTGCTGTAAGCAAGCACATTCTCATTCAAAGATGCAAGTTACTATGTAGGAACAAGTTTGTATAGGTATTTCAAAGATGCCCAGAACTGAGCTAAACTTGGTATGTCTCCAACTCCTAGAAATAACTTCATGCCCCATCTCCCTTACTTCCAGCTAGTAAGGATCACATAATTCCTAACAAAGTTTTGACACAGATTCCCAATTCGGGCATTCAGAACATATAGCACGTTGCTGTAAGCAAGCACATATTCATTCAAAGTTGCAAGTTACTATGTAGGAACAAGTTTGTATAGGTATTTCAAAGATGCCCAGAACTGAGCTAAACGTTGTATGTCTCCAACTTCTAGAAATAACTACCTGCCCCATCACCCTTACTTCCAGCTAGTAAGGATCACATAATTCCTAACAAATTTTTGACACAGATTCCCAATTCGGGCTCAGAACATATAGCACGTTGCTGTAAGCAAGCACATTCTCATTCAAAAGTGCAGGTTACTATGTAGGAACAAGTTTGTATAGGTATTTCAAAGATGCCCAGAACTGAGCTAACCTTGGTATGTCTCCAACTCCTAGAAATAACCTCATGCCTCATCTCCCTTACTTCCACCTAGTAAGGATCACATAATTCCTAACAAAGTTTTGACACAGATTCCCAATTCGGGCATTCAGAACATATAGCACGTTGCTGTAAGCAAGCACATTCTCATTCAAAGTTGCAAGTTACTATGTAGGAACAAGTTTGTATAGGTATTTCAAAGATGCCCAGAACTGAGCTAAACGTTGTATGTCTCCAACTCCTAGAAATAACTTCATGCCCCATCTCCCTTACTTCCAGCTAGTAAGGATCACATAATTCCTAACAAAGTTTTGACACAGATTCCCAATTCGGGCATTCAGAACATATAGCACTTTGCTGTAAGCAAGCACATTCTCATTCAAAGTTGCAAGTTACTATGTAGGAACAAGTTTGTATAGGTATTGCAAAGATGCCCAGAACTGAGCTAAATTGGTATGTCTCCAACTCCTAGAAATATCTTCATGCCCCTTCTCCCTTACTTCGAGCTAGTAAGGATCACATAATTCCTAAAAGAGTTTTGACACAGATTCCCAATTCGGGCATTCAGAACATATAGCACGTTCCTGTAAGCAAGCACATTCTCATTCAAAGTGCAAGTTACTATGTAGGAACAAGTTTGTATAGGTATTTCAAAGATGCCCAGAACTGAGCTAAAGTGGGTATGTCTCCAACTCCTAGACAAAACTTCATGCCCCATCTCTCTTACTTCCAGCTAGTAAGGATCACATATTTCCTAACAAAGTTTTGACACAGATTCCCAATTCGGGCATTTAGAACATATAGCACGTTGCTTAAGCAAGCACATTCTCATTCAAAGTTGCAAGTTACTATGTAGGAACTAGTTTGTATAGGTATATCAAAGATGCCCAGAACTGAGCTAAACTTGGTATGTCTCCAACTCTTAGAAATAACTTCATGCCCCATCTCCCTTACTTCCAGCTAGTAAGGATCACATAATTCCTACCAAAGTTTTGACACAGATTCCCAATTCGGGCATTCAGAACATATAGCACGTTGCTGTAAGCAAGCACATTCTCATTCAAAGTTGCAAGTTACTATGTAGGAACAAGATTGTATAGGTATTTCAAAGATGCCCAGAACTGAGCTAAACGTTGTATGTCTCCAACTCCTAGAAATAACTTCATGCCCCATCTCCCTTACTTCCAGCTAGTAAGGATCACATAATTCCTAACAAAGTTTTGACACAGATTCCCCATTCGGGCATTCAGAACATATAGCACGTTGCTGTAAGCAAGCACATTCTCATTCAAAGTTGCAAGTTACTATGTAGGAACAAGTTTGTATAGGACTTTCAAAGATACCCAGAACTGAGCTAAAGTGTGTAAGTCTCCAACTCCTAAAAATAACTTCATGCCCCATCTCCCTTACTTCCAGCTAGTAAGGATCACATAATTCCTAACAAAGTTTTGACACAGATTCCCAATTCGGGCATTCAGAACATAGAGCACGTTGCTGAGGGCAAGCACATTCTCATTCAAAGTTGCAAGTTACTATGTAGGAACAAGTTTGTATAGGTATTTCAAAGATGCCCAGAACTGGGCAAAACTTGGTATGTGTCCAACTCCTAGAAATATCTTTATGCCCCATCTCCCTTACATCCAGCTAGTAAGGATCACATAATTCCTAACAAAGTTTTGACACAGATTCCCAATTCGGGCATTAAGAACATATAGCACGTTGCTGTAAGCAAGCACATTCTCATTCAAAGTTGCAAGTTACTATGTAGGAACAAGTTTGTATAGGTATTTCAAAGATGCCCAGAACTGGGCAAAACTTGGTATGTGTCCAACTCCTAGAAATAACTTCATGCCCCATCTCCCTTACATCCAGCTAGTAAGGATCACATAATTCCTAACAAAGTTTTGACACTGATTCCCAATTCGGGCATTCAGAACATATAGCACGTTGCTGTAAGCAAGCACATTCTCATTCAAAGTTGCAAGTTACTATGTAGGAACAAGTTTGTATAGGTATTTCAAAGATGCCCAGAACTGAGCTAAACTTGGTATGTCTCCAACTCCTAGAAATAACTTCATGCCCCATCTCCCTTACTTCCAGCTAGTAAGGATCACATAATTCCTAACAAAGTTTTGACACAGATTCCCAATTCGGGCATTCGGAACATATAGCACGTTGCTGTAAGCAAGCACATTCTCATTCAAAGTTGCAAGTTACTATGTAGGAACAAGTTTGTATAGGTATTTCAAAGATGCCCAGAACTGAGCTAAACTTGGTATGTCTCCAACTCCTAGAAATAACTTCATGCCCCATCTCCCTTACTTCCAGCTGGTAAGGATCACATAATTCCTAACAAAGTTTTGACACAGATTCCCAGTTCGGGCATTCAGAACATATAGCACGTTGTTGTAAGCAAGCACATTCTCATTCAAAGTTGCAAGTTACTATGTAGGAACAGGTTGTATAGGTATTTCAAAGATGCCCAGAACTGAGCTAACCGTTGTATGTCTCCAACTCCTAGAAATAACTTCATGCCCCATCTCCCTTACTTCCAGCTTGTAAGGATCACATAATTCCTAACAAAGTTTTGACACAGATTCCCAATTCGGGCATTCAGAACATATAGCACGTTGCTGTAAGCAAGCACATTCTCATTCAAAGTTGCAAGTTACTATGTAGGAACAAGTTTGTATAGGTATTTCAAAGATGCCCAGAACTGTGCTAAACTTGGTATGTGTCCAACTCCTATAAATAAGTTCATGCCCCAACTCCCTTACTTCCAGCTAGTAAGGATCACATAATTCCTAACAAATTTTTGACACAGATTCCCAATTCGGGCATTCAGAACATATAGCAAGTTGCTGTAAGCAAGCACATTCTCATTCAAAGATGCAAGTTACTATGTAGGAACAAGTTTGTATAGGTATTTCAAAGATGCCCAGAACTGAGCTAAACTTGGTATGTCTCCAACTCCTAGAAATAACTTCATGCCCCAACTCCCTTACTTCCAGCTAGTAAGGATCACATAATTTCTAAGAAAGTTTTGACACAGATTCCCAATTCGGGCATTCAGAACATATAGCACGTTGCTGTAAGCAAGCACATTCTAATTCAAAGTTGCAAGTTACTATGTAGGAACAAGTTTGTATAGGAATTTCAAAGACGCCCAGAACTGAGCTAACCTTGGTATGTCTCCAACTCCTAGAAATAACTTCATGCCCCATCTCCCTTACTTCCAGCTAGTAAGGATCACATAATTCCTAACATAGTTTTGACACAGATTCCCTATTCGGGCATTCAGAACATATAGCACGTTGCTGTAAGCAAGCACATTCTCATTCAAAGCTGCAAGTTACTATGTAGGAACAAGTTTGTATAGGTATTTCAAAGATGCCCAGAACTGTGCTAAACTTGGTATGTGTCCAACTCCTAGAAATAACTTCATGCCCCAACTCCCTTACTTCCAGCTAGTAAGGATCACATAATTCCTAACAAAGTTTTGACACAGATTCCCAATTCGGGCATTCAGAACATAGAGCACGTTGCTGTAAGCAAGCACATTCTCATTCAAAGATGCAAGTTACTATGTGGGAACAAGTTTGTATAGGTATTTCAAAGATGCCCAGAACTGAGCTAAACGTTGTATGTCTCCAATTCCTAGAAATAACTTCATGCCCCATCTCCCTTACTTCCTTCTAGTAAGGATCACATAAATTCTAAGAAAGTTTTGACACAGATTCCCAATTCGGGCATTCAGAACATATAGCCCGTTGCTGTAAGCAAGCACATTCTCATTCAAAGTTGCAAGTTACTATGTAGGAACAAGTTTGTATAGGTATTTCAAAGATGCCCAGAACTGAGCTAAACTTGCTATGTCTACAACTCCTAGAAATAACTTCATGCCCCATCTCCCTTACTTCCAGCTTGTAAGGATCACATAATTCCTAACAAAGTTTTGACACAGATTCCCAATTCGGGCATTCGGAACATACAGCACGTTGCTGTAAGCAAGCACATTCTCATTCAAAGATGCAAGTTACTATGTAGGAACAAGTTTGTATAGGTATTTCAAAGATGCCCAGAACTGAGCTAAACTTGGTATGTCTCCAACTCCTAGAAATAACTTCATGCCCCATCTCCCTTACTTCCAGCTAGTAAGGATCACATAATTTCTAAGAAAGTTTTGACACAGATTCCCAATTCGGGCATTCAGAACATATAGCACGTTGCTGTAAGCAAGCACATTCTAATTCAAAGTTGCAAGTTACTATGTAGGAACAAGTTTGTATAGGAATTTCAAAGACGCCCAGAACTGAGCTAACCTTGGTATGTCTCCAACTCCTAGAAATAACTTCATGCCCCATCTCCCTTACTTCCAGCTAGTAAGGATCACATAATTCCTAACATAGTTTTGACACAGATTCCCTATTCGGGCATTCAGAACATATAGCACGTTGCTGTAAGCAAGCACATTCTCATTCAAAGCTGCAAGTTACTATGTAGGAACAAGTTTGTATAGGTATTTCAAAGATGCCCAGAACTGTGCTAAACTTGGTATGTGTCCAACTCCTAGAAATAACTTCATGCCCCAACTCCCTTACTTCCAGCTAGTAAGGATCACATAATTCCTAACAAAGTTTTGACACAGATTCCCAATTCGGGCATTCAGAACATAGAGCACGTTGCTGTAAGCAAGCACATTCTCATTCAAAGATGCAAGTTACTATGTGGGAACAAGTTTGTATAGGTATTTCAAAGATGCCCAGAACTGAGCTAAACGTTGTATGTCTCCAATTCCTAGAAATAACTTCATGCCCCATCTCCCTTACTTCCTTCTAGTAAGGATCACATAAATTCTAAGAAAGTTTTGACACAGATTCCCAATTCGGGCATTCAGAACATATAGCCCGTTGCTGTAAGCAAGCACATTCTCATTCAAAGTTGCAAGTTACTATGTAGGAACAAGTTTGTATAGGTATTTCAAAGATGCCCAGAACTGAGCTAAACTTGCTATGTCTACAACTCCTAGAAATAACTTCATGCCCCATCTCCCTTACTTCCAGCTTGTAAGGATCACATAATTCCTAACAAAGTTTTGACACAGATTCCCAATTCGGGCATTCGGAACATACAGCACGTTGCTGTAAGCAAGCACATTCTCATTCAAAGATGCAAGTTACTATGTAGGAACAAGTTTGTATAGGTATTTCAAAGATGCCCAGAACTGAGCTAAACTTGGTATGTCTCCAACTCCTAGAAATAACTTCATGCCCCATCTCCCTTACTTCCAGCTAGTAAGGATCACATAATTCCTAACAAAGTTTTGACACAGATTCCCAATTCGGGCATTCAGAACATATAGCACGTTGCTGTAAGCAAGCACATTCTCATTCAAAGTTGCAAGTTACTATGTAGGAACAAGTTTGTATAGGTATTTCAAAGATGCCCAGAACTGAGCTAAACGTTGTATGTCTCCAACTTCTAGAAATAACTACCTGCCCCATCACCCTTACTTCCAGCTAGTAAGGATCACATAATTCCTAACAAATTTTTGACACAGATTCCCAATTCGGGCTCAGAACATATAGCACGTTGCTGTAAGCAAGCACATTCTCATTCAAAAGTGCAGGTTACTATGTAGGAACAAGTTTGTATAGGTATTTCAAAGATGCCCAGAACTGAGCTAACCTTGGTATGTCTCCAACTCCTAGAAATAACCTCATGCCTCATCTCCCTTACTTCCACCTAGTAAGGATCACATAATTCCTAACAAAGTTTTGACACAGATTCCCAATTCGGGCATTCAGAACATATAGCACGTTGCTGTAAGCAAGCACATTCTCATTCAAAGTTGCAAGTTACTATGTAGGAACAAGTTTGTATAGGTATTTCAAAGATGCCCAGAACTGAGCTAAACGTTGTATGTCTCCAACTCCTAGAAATAACTTCATGCCCCATCTCCCTTACTTCCAGCTAGTAAGGATCACATAATTCCTAACAAAGTTTTGACACAGATTCCCAATTCGGGCATTCAGAACATATAGCACTTTGCTGTAAGCAAGCACATTCTCATTCAAAGTTGCAAGTTACTATGTAGGAACAAGTTTGTATAGGTATTGCAAAGATGCCCAGAACTGAGCTAAATTGGTATGTCTCCAACTCCTAGAAATATCTTCATGCCCCTTCTCCTTTACTTCGAGCTAGTAAGGATCACATAATTCCTAAAAGTGTTTTGACACAGATTCCCAATTCGGGCATTCAGAACATATAGCACGTTCCTGTAAGCAAGCACATTCTCATTCAAAGTGCAAGTTACTATGTAGGAACAAGTTTGTATAGGTATTTCAAAGATGCCCAGAACTGAGCTAAAGTGGGTATGTCTCCAACTCCTAGACAAAACTTCATGCCCCATCTCTCTTACTTCCAGCTAGTAAGGATCACATATTTCCTAACAAAGTTTTGACACAGATTCCCAATTCGGGCATTTAGAACATATAGCACGTTGCTTAAGCAAGCACATTCTCATTCAAAGTTGCAAGTTACTATGTAGGAACTAGTTTGTATAGGTATATCAAAGATGCCCAGAACTGAGCTAAACTTGGTATGTCTCCAACTCTTAGAAATAACTTCATGCCCCATCTCCCTTACTTCCAGCTAGTAAGGATCACATAATTCCTACCAAAGTTTTGACACAGATTCCCAATTCGGGCATTCAGAACATATAGCACGTTGCTGTAAGCAAGCACATTCTCATTCAAAGTTGCAAGTTACTATGTAGGAACAAGATTGTATAGGTATTTCAAAGATGCCCAGAACTGAGCTAAACGTTGTATGTCTCCAACTCCTAGAAATAACTTCATGCCCCATCTCCCTTACTTCCAGCTAGTAAGGATCACATAATTCCTAACAAAGTTTTGACACAGATTCCCCATTCGGGCATTCAGAACATATAGCACGTTGCTGTAAGCAAGCACATTCTCATTCAAAGTTGCAAGTTACTATGTAGGAACAAGTTTGTATAGGACTTTCAAAGATACCCAGAACTGAGCTAAAGTGTGTAAGTCTCCAACTCCTAAAAATAACTTCATGCCCCATCTCCCTTACTTCCAGCTAGTAAGGATCACATAATTCCTAACAAAGTTTTGACACAGATTCCCAATTCGGGCATTCAGAACATAGAGCACGTTGCTGAGGGCAAGCACATTCTCATTCAAAGTTGCAAGTTACTATGTAGGAACAAGTTTGTATAGGTATTTCAAAGATGCCCAGAACTGGGCAAAACTTGGTATGTGTCCAACTCCTAGAAATATCTTTATGCCCCATCTCCCTTACATCCAGCTAGTAAGGATCACATAATTCCTAACAAAGTTTTGACACAGATTCCCAATTCGGGCATTAAGAACATATAGCACGTTGCTGTAAGCAAGCACATTCTCATTCAAAGTTGCAAGTTACTATGTAGGAACAAGTTTGTATAGGTATTTCAAAGATGCCCAGAACTGGGCAAAACTTGGTATGTGTCCAACTCCTAGAAATAACTTCATGCCCCATCTCCCTTACATCCAGCTAGTAAGGATCACATAATTCCTAACAAAGTTTTGACACTGATTCCCAATTCGGGCATTCAGAACATATAGCACGTTGCTGTAAGCAAGCACATTCTCATTCAAAGTTGCAAGTTACTATGTAGGAACAAGTTTGTATAGGTATTTCAAAGATGCCCAGAACTGAGCTAAACTTGGTATGTCTCCAACTCCTAGAAATAACTTCATGCCCCATCTCCCTTACTTCCAGCTAGTAAGGATCACATAATTCCTAACAAAGTTTTGACACAGATTCCCAATTCGGGCATTCGGAACATATAGCACGTTGCTGTAAGCAAGCACATTCTCATTCAAAGTTGCAAGTTACTATGTAGGAACAAGTTTGTATAGGTATTTCAAAGATGCCCAGAACTGAGCTAAACGTTGTATGTCTCCAACTCCTAGAAATAACTTCATGCCCCATCTCCCTTACTTCCAGCTAGTAAGGATCACATAATTCCTAACAAAGTTTTGACACAGATTCCCCATTCGGGCATTCAGAACATATAGCACGTTGCTGTAAGCAAGCACATTCTCATTCAAAGTTGCAGGTTACTATGTAGAAACAAGTTTGTATAGGTATTTCAAAGATGCCCAGAAGTGAGCTAACCTTGGTATGTCTCCAACTCCTAGAAATATCCTCATGCCCCATCTCCCTTACTTCCAGCTAGTATGGATCACATAATTCCTAACAAAGTTTTCACACAGATTCCCAATTCGGGCATTCAGAACATATAGCACGTTGCTGTAAGCAAGCACATTCTCATTCAAAGTTGCAAGATACTATGTAGGAACAAGTTTGTATAGGTATTTCAAAGATGCCCAGAACTGAGCTAAACGATGTATGTCTCCAACTCCTAGAAATAACTTCATGCCCCATCTCCCTTACTTCCAGCTATTAAGGATCACATAATTCCTAACAAATTTTTGACACAGATTCCCAATTCGGGCATTCGGAACATATAGCACGTTGCTGTAAGCAAGCACATTCTCATTCAAAGTTGCAAGTTACTATGTAGGAACAAGTTTGTATAGGTATTTCAAAGATGCCCAGAACTGAGCTAAACGTTGTATGTCTCCAACTCCTAGAAATAACTTCATGCCCCATCTCATTTACTTACAGCTAGTAAGGATCACATAATTCCTAACAAAGTTTTGACACAGATTTCCAATTCGGGCATTCAGAACATATAGCACGTTGCTGTAAGCAAGCACATTCTCATTCAAAGTTGCAGGTTACTATGTAGGAACAAGTTTGTATAGGTATTTCAAAGATGCCCAGAAGTGAGCTAACCTTAGTATGTCTCCAACTCCTAGAAATAACCTCATGCCCCATCTCCCTTACTTCCAGCTAGTATGGATCACATAATTCCTAACAAAGTTTTGACACAGATTCCCCATTCGGGCATTCAGAACATAGAGCACGTTGCTGTAAGCAAGCACATTCTCATTCAAAGTTGCAAGTTACTATGTAGGAACAAGTTTGTATAGGTATTTCAAAGATGCCCAGAACTGAGCTAAACTTGGTATGTCTCCAACTCCTAGAAATAACTTCATGCCCCATCTCCCTTACTTCCAGCTAGTAAGGATCACATAATTCCTAACAAAGTTTTGACACAGATTCCCCATTCGGGCATTCAGAACATATAGCACGTTGCTGTAAGCAAGCACATTCTCATTCAAAGTTGCAAGTTACTATGTAGGAACAAGTTTGTATAGGACTTTCAAAGATACCCAGAACTGAGCTAAAGTGTGTATGTCTCCAACTCCTAAAAATAACTTCATGCCCCATCTCCCTTACTTCCAGCTAGTAAGGATCACATAATTCTTAACAAAGTTTTGACACAGATTCCCAATTCGGGCATTCAGAACATATAGCACGTTGCTGTAAGCAAGCACATTCTCATTCAAAGTTGCAAGTTACTATGTAGGTACAAGTTTGTATAGGTATTTCAAAGATGCCCAGAACTGTGCTAAACTTGGTATGTGTCCAACTCCTAGAAATAACATCATGCCCCATCTCCCTTACTTCCAGCTAGTAAGGATCAGATAATTCCTAACAAAGTTTTGACACAGTTTCCCAATTCGGGCATTCAGAACATATAGCACGTTCCTGTAAGCAAGCACATTCTCATTCAAAGTTGCAAGTTACTATGTAGGAACAAGTTTGTATAGGTATTTCAAAGATGCCCAGAACTGAGCTAAACGTTGTATGTCTCCAACTTCTAGAAATATCTTCATGCCCCATCTCCCTTACTTCCAGCTAGTAAGGATCACATAATTCCTAACAAAGTTTTGACACAGATTCCCAATTCGGGCATTCAGAACATATAGCACGTTGCTGTAAGCAAGCACATTCTCATTCAAAGTTGCAAGTTACTATGTAGGAACAAGTTTGTATAGGTATTTCAAAGCTGTCCAGAACTGAGCTAAACGTTTTATGTATCCAACTCCTAGAAATATCTTCATGCCCCATCTCCCTTACTTCCAGCTAGTAAGGATCACATAATTTCTAAGAAAGTTTTGACACAGATTCCCAATTCGGGCATTCAGAACATATAGCACGTTGCTGTAAGCAAGCACATTCTCATTCAAAGTTGCAAGTTACTATGTAGGAACAGGTTTGTATAGGTATTTCAAAGATGCCCAGAACTGAGCTAAAAGATGTATCTCTCCAACTCCTAGAAATAACTTCATGACCCATCTCCCTTACTTCCAGCTAGTAAGGATCACATAATTCCTAACAAAGTTTTGACACAGATTCCCAATTCGGGCATTCAGAACATATAGCACGTTGCTGTAAGCAAGCACATTCTCATTCAAAGTTGCAAGTTACTATGTAGGAACAAGTTTGTATAGGTATTTCAAAGATGCCCAGAACTGAGCTAAAGTGGGTATGTCTCCAACTCCTAGACAAAACTTCATGCCCCATCTCCCTTACTTCCAGCTAGTAAGGATCACATAATTCCTAACAAAGTTTTGACACAGATTCCCAATTCGGGCATTCAGAACATATAGCACGTTGCTGTAAGCAAGCACATTCTCATTCAAAGTTGCAAGTTACTATGTAGGAACAAGTTTGTATAGGTATTTCAAAGATGCCCAGAACTGAGCTAAACTTCGTATGTCTTCATCTCCTAGAAATAACTTCATGCCCCATCTGCCTAACTTCCAGCTAGTAAGGAACACATAATTCCTAACAAAGTTTTGACACAGATTCCCAATTCGGGCATTCAGAACATATAGCACGTTGCTGTAAGCAAGCACATTCTCATTCAAAGTTGCAAGTTACTATGTAGGAACAAGTTTGTATAGGTATTTCAAAGATTCCCAGAACTGAGCTAAACTTGGTATGTGTCCAACTCATAGAAATAACTTCATGCCCCATCTCCCTTACTTCCAACTAGTAAGGATCACATAATTCCTAACAAAGTTTTGACACAGATTCCCAATTCGGGCATTCAGAACATATAGCACGTTGCTGTAAGCAAGCACATTCTCATTCAAAGTTGCAAGATACTATGTAGGAACAAGTTTGTATAGGTATTTCAAAGATGCTCAGAACTGAGCTAAACGTTGTATGTCTCCAACTCCTAGAAATAACTTCATGCCCCATCTCCCTTACTTCCAGCTAGTAAGGATCACATAATTCCTAACAAAGTTTTGACACAGATTCCCCATTCGGGCATTCAGAACATATAGCACGTTGCTGTAAGCAAGCACATTCTCATTCAAAGTTGCAAGTTACTATGTAGGAACAAGTTTGTATAGGACTTTCAAAGATACCCAGAACTGAGCTAAAGTGTGTATGTCTCCAACTCCTAAAAATAACTTCATGCCCCATCTCCCTTACTTCCAGCTAGTAAGGATCACATAATTCCTAACAAAGTTTTGACACAGATTCCCAATTCGGGCATTCAGAACATATAGCACGTTGCTGTAAGCAAGCACATTCTCATTCAAAGTTGCAAGTTCCTATGTAGGAACAGGTTTGTATAGGTATTTCAAAGATGCCCAGAACTGAGCTATACTTGGTATGTCTCCAACTCCTAGAAATAACTTCATGCCCCATCTCCCTTACTTCCAGCTAGTAAGGATCACATAATTCCTAACATAGTTTTGACACAGATTCCCAATTCGGGCATTCAGAAGATAGAGCACGTTGCTGTAAGCAAGCACATTCTCATTCAAAGTTGCAAGTTACTATGTAGGAACAAGTTTGTATAGGTATTTCAAAGATGCCCAGAACTGGGCAAAACTTGGTATGTTTCCAACTCCTAGAAATAACGTCATGCCCCATCTCCCTTACTTCCAGCTAGTAAGGATCACATAATTCCTAACAAAGTTTTGACACAGTTTCCCAATTCGGGCATTCAGAACATATAGCACGTTGCTGTAAGCAAGCACATTCTCATTCAAAGTTGCAAGTTACTATGTAGGAACAAGTTTGTATAGGTATTTCAAAGATGCCCAGAACTGAGCTAAACGTTGTATGTCTCCAACTCCTAGAAATAACTTCATGCCCCATCTCCCTTACTTCCAGCTAGTAAGGATCACATAATTCCTAACAAAGTTTTGACACAGATTCCCAATTCTGGCATTCAGAACATATAGCACGTTGCTGTAAGCAAGCACATTCTCATTCAAAGTTGCAAGTTACTATGTAGGAACAAGTTTGTATAGGTATTTCAAAGATGTCCAGAACTGAGCTAAACGTTGTATGTCTCCAACTCCTAGAAATATCTTCATGCCCCATCTCCCTTACTTCCAGCTAGTAAGGATCACATAATTCCTACCAAAGTTTTGACACAGATTCCCAATTCGGTCATTCAGAACATAGAGCACGTTGCTGTAAGCAAGCACATTCTCATTCAAAGTTGCAAGTTACTATGTAGGAACAGGTTTGTATAGGTATTTCAAAGATGCCCAGAACTGAGCTAAACTTGGTATGTCTCCAAATCCTAGAAATAACTTCATGCCCCATCTCCCTTACTTCCATCTAGTAAGATTCCATAGTTTCTAAGAAAGTTTTGACACAGATTCCCAATTCGGGCATTCAGAACATATAGCACGTTGCTGTAAGCAAGCACATTCTCATTCAATGTTGCAAGTTACTATGTAGGAACAAGTTTGTATAGGTATTTCAAAGATGCCCAGAACTGAGCTAAACGTTGTATGTCTCCAATACCTAGAAATATCTACATGCCCCATCTCCCTTACTTCCAGCTAGTAAGGATCACATAATTCCTAACAAAGTTTTGACACAGATTCCCAATTCGGGCATTCAGAACATATAGCACGTTGCTGTAAGCAAGCACATTCTCATTCAAAGTTGCAAGTTACTATGTAGGAACAAGTTTGTATAGGTATTTCAAAGATGCCCAGAACTGAGCTAAAGTGGGTATGTCTCCAACACCTAGACAAAACTTCATGCCCCATCTCACTTACTTCCAGCTAGTAAGGATCACATAATTTCTAAAAAAGTTTTGACACAGATTCCCAATTCGGGCATTCAGAACATATAGCACGTTGGTGTAAGCAAGCAGATTCTCATTCAAAGTTGCAAGTTACTATGTAGGAACAAGTTTGTATAGGTATTTCAAAGATGCCCAGAACTGAGCTAAACTTCGTATGTCTCCATCTCCTAGAAATAACTTCATGCCCCATCTGCCTAACTTCCAGCAAGTAAGGATCACATAATTCCTAACAAAGTTTTGACACAGATTCCCAATTCGGGCCTTCAGAACATATAGCACGTTGCTGTAAGCAAGCACATTCTCTTTCAAAGTTGCAAGTTACTATGTAGGAACAAGTTTGTATTGGTATTTCAAAGATGTCCAGAACTGAGCTAAACATTGTATGTCTCCAACTCCTAGAAATAACTTCATGCCCCATCTCCCTTACTTCCAGCTAGTAAGGATCACATAATTTCTAAGAAAGTTTTGACACAGATTCCCAATTCGGGCATTCAGAACATATAGCACGTTGCTGTAAGCAAGCACATTCTCATTCAAAGTTGCAAGTTACTATGTAGGAAAAGGTTTGTATAGGTATTTCAAAGATGCCCAGAACTGAGCTAAACGTTGTATGTCTCCAACTCCTAGAAATAACTTCATGCCCCATCTCCCTTACCTCCAGCTAGTAAGGATCACATAATTCCTAACAAAGTTTTGACACAGATTCCCAATTCGGGCATTCAGAACATATAGCACGTTGCTGTAAGCAAGCACATTCTCATTCAAAGTTGCAAGTTACTATGTAGGAACAAGTTTGTATAGGTATTTCAAAGATGCCCAGAACTGAGCTAACCTATGTATGTCTCCAACACCTAGAAATAACTTCATGCCCCATCTTCCTTACTTCCAGCGAGTAAGGATCACATAATTCCTAACAAAGTTTTGACACAGATTCCCAATTCGGGCATTCAGAACATATAGCACGTTGCTGTAAGCAAGCACATTCTCATTCAAAGTTGAAAGTTACTATGTAGGAACAAGTTTGTATAGGTATTTCAAAGATGCCCAGAACTGTGCTAAACTTGGTATGTTTCCAACTCCTAGAAATAACTTCATGCCCCATATCCCTTACTTCCAGCTAGTAAGGATCACATAATTCCTAACAAAGTTTTGACACAGATTCCCAATTCGGGCATTCAGAACATAGAGCACTTTGCTGAGGGCAAGCACATTCTCATTCAAAGTTGCAAGTTACTATGTAGGAACAAGTTTGTATAGGTATTTCAAAGATGCCCAGAACTGGGCAAAACTTGGTATGTGTCCAACTCCTAGAAATATCTTTATGCCCAATCTCCCTTACATCCAGCTAGTAAGGATCACATAATTCCTAACAAAGTTTTGACACAGATTCCCAATTCGGGCATTAAGAACATATAGCACGTTGCTGTAAGCAAGCACATTCTCATTCAAAGTTGCAAGTTACTATGTAGGAACAAGTTTGTATAGGTATTTCAAAGATGCCCAGAACTGGGCAAAACTTGGTATGTGTCCAACTCCTAGAAATAACTTCATTCCCCATCTCCCTTACATCCAGCTAGTAAGGATCACATAATTCCTAACAAAGTTTTGACACTGATTCCCAATTCGGGCATTCAGAACATATAGCACGTTGCTGTAAGCAAGCACATTCTCATTCAAAGTTGCAAGTTACTCTGTAGGAACAAGTTTGTATAGGTATTTCAAAGATGCCCAGAACTGAGCTAAACTTGGTATGTCTCCAACTCCTAGAAATAACTTCATGCCCCATCTCCCTTACTTCCAGCTAGTAAGGATCACATAATTCCTAACAAAGTTTTGACACAGATTCCCAATTCGGGCATTCGGAACATATAGCACGTTGCTGTAAGCAAGCACATTCTCATTCAAAGTTGCAAGTTACTATGTAGGAACAAGTTTGTATAGGTATTTCAAAGATGCCCAGAACTGAGCTAAACGTTGTATGTCTCCAACTCCTAGAAATAACTTCATGCCCCATCTCCCTTACTTCCAGCTAGTAAGGATCACATAATTCCTAACAAAGTTTTGACACAGATTCCCCATTCGGGCATTCAGAACATATAGCACGTTGCTGTAAGCAAGCACATTCTCATTCAAAGTTGCAGGTTACTATGTAGAAACAAGTTTGTATAGGTATTTCAAAGATGCCCAGAAGTGAGCTAACCTTGGTATGTCTCCAACTCCTAGAAATATCCTCATGCCCCATCTCCCTTACTTCCAGCTAGTATGGATCACATAATTCCTAACAAAGTTTTCACACAGATTCCCAATTCGGGCATTCAGAACATATAGCACGTTGCTCTAAGCAAGCACATTCTCATTCAAAGTTGCAAGATACTATGTAGGAACAAGTTTGTATAGGTATTTCAAAGATGCCCAGAACTGAGCTAAACGATGTATGTCTCCAACTCCTAGAAATAACTTCATGCCCCATCTCCCTTACTTCCAGCTATTAAGGATCACATAATTCCTAACAAATTTTTGACACAGATTCCCAATTCGGGCATTCGGAACATATAGCACGTTGCTGTAAGCAAGCACATTCTCATTCAAAGTTGCAAGTTACTATGTAGGAACAAGTTTGTATAGGTATTTCAAAGATGCCCAGAACTGAGCTAAACGTTGTATGTCTCCAACTCCTAGAAATAACTTCATGCCCCATCTCATTTACTTACAGCTAGTAAGGATCACATAATTCCTAACAAAGTTTTGACACAGATTTCCAATTCGGGCATTCAGAACATATAGCACGTTGCTGTAAGCAAGCACATTCTCATTCAAAGTTGCAGGTTACTATGTAGGAACAAGTTTGTATAGGTATTTCAAAGATGCCCAGAAGTGAGCTAACCTTAGTATGTCTCCAACTCCTAGAAATAACCTCATGCCCCATCTCCCTTACTTCCAGCTAGTATGGATCACATAATTCCTAACAAAGTTTTGACACAGATTCCCCATTCGGGCATTCAGAACATAGAGCACGTTGCTGTAAGCAAGCACATTCTCATTCAAAGTTGCAAGTTACTATGTAGGAACAAGTTTGTATAGGTATTTCAAAGATGCCCAGAACTGAGCTAAACTTGGTATGTCTCCAACTCCTAGAAATAACTTCATGCCCCATCTCCCTTACTTCCAGCTAGTAAGGATCACATAATTCCTAACAAAGTTTTGACACAGATTCCCCATTCGGGCATTCAGAACATATAGCACGTTGCTGTAAGCAAGCACATTCTCATTCAAAGTTGCAAGTTACTATGTAGGAACAAGTTTGTATAGGACTTTCAAAGATACCCAGAACTGAGCTAAAGTGTGTATGTCTCCAACTCCTAAAAATAACTTCATGCCCCACCTCCCTTACTTCCAGCTAGTAAGGATCACATAATTCTTAACAAAGTTTTGACACAGATTCCCAATTCGGGCATTCAGAACATATAGCACGTTGCTGTAAGCAAGCACATTCTCATTCAAAGTTGCAAGTTACTATGTAGGTACAAGTTTGTATAGGTATTTCAAAGATGCCCAGAACTGTGCTAAACTTGGTATGTGTCCAACTCCTAGAAATAACATCATGCCCCATCTCCCTTACTTCCAGCTAGTAAGGATCAGATAATTCCTAACAAAGTTTTGACACAGTTTCCCAATTCGGGCATTCAGAACATATAGCACGTTGCTGTAAGCAAGCACATTCTCATTCAAAGTTGCAAGTTACTATGTAGGAACAAGTTTGTATAGGTATTTCAAAGATGCCCAGAACTGAGCTAAACGTTGTATGTCTCCAACTTCTAGAAATATCTTCATGCCCCATCTCCCTTACTTCCAGCTAGTAAGGATCACATAATTCCTAACAAAGTTTTGACACAGATTCCCAATTCGGGCATTCAGAACATATAGCACGTTGCTGTAAGCAAGCACATTCTCATTCAAAGTTGCAAGTTACTATGTAGGAACAAGTTTGTATAGGTATTTCAAAGCTGTCCAGAACTGAGCTAAACGTTTTATGTCTCCAACTCCTAGAAATATCTTCATGCCCCATCTCCCTTACTTCCAGCTAGTAAGGATCACATAATTTCTAAGAAAGTTTTGACGCAGATTCCCAATTCGGGCATTCAGAACATATAGCACGTTGCTGTAAGCAAGCACATTCTCATTCAAAGTTGCAAGTTACTATGTAGGAACAGGTTTGTATAGGTATTTCAAAGATGCCCAGAACTGAGCTAAAAGATGTATCTCTCCAACTCCTAGAAATAACTTCATGACCCATCTCCCTTACTTCCAGCTAGTAAGGATCACATAATTCCTAACAAAGTTTTGACACAGATTCCCAATTCGGGCATTCAGAACATATAGCACGTTGCTGTAAGCAAGCACATTCTCTTTCAAAGTTGCAAGTTACTATGTAGGAACAAGTTTGTATAGGTATTTCAAAGATGCCCAGAACTGAGCTAAAGTGGGTATGTCTCCAACTCCTAGACAAAACTTCATGCCCCATCTCCCTTACTTCCAGCTAGTAAGGATCACATAATTCCTAACAAAGTTTTGACACAGATTCCCAATTCGGGCATTCAGAACATATAGCACGTTGCTGTAAGCAAGCACATTCTCATTCAAAGTTGCAAGTTACTATGTAGGAACAAGTTTGTATAGGTATTTCAAAGATGCCCAGAACTGAGCTAAACTTCGTATGTCTTCATCTCCTAGAAATAACTTCATGCCCCATCTGCCTAACTTCCAGCTAGTAAGGAACACATAATTCCTAACAAAGTTTTGACACAGATTCCCAATTCGGGCATTCAGAACATATAGCACGTTGCTGTAAGCAAGCACATTCTCATTCAAAGTTGCAAGTTACTATGTAGGAACAAGTTTGTATAGGTATTTCAAAGATTCCCAGAACTGAGCTAAACTTGGTATGTGTCCAACTCATAGAAATAACTTCATGCCCCATCTCCCTTACTTCCAGCTAGTAAGGATCACATAATTCCTAACAAAGTTTTGACACAGATTCCCAATTCGGGCATTCAGAACATATAGCACGTTGCTGTAAGCAAGCACATTCTCATTCAAAGTTGCAAGATACTATGTAGGAACAAGTTTGTATAGGTATTTCAAAGATGCTCAGAACTGAGCTAAACGTTGTATGTCTCCAACTCCTAGAAATAACTTCATGCCCCATCTCCCTTACTTCCAGCTAGTAAGGATCACATAATTCCTAACAAAGTTTTGACACAGATTCCCCATTCGGGCATTCAGAACATATAGCACGTTGCTGTAAGCAAGCACATTCTCATTCAAAGTTGCAAGTTACTATGTAGGAACAAGTTTGTATAGGACTTTCAAAGATACCCAGAACTGAGCTAAAGTGTGTATGTCTCCAACTCCTAAAAATAACTTCATGCCCCATCTCCCTTACTTCCAGCTAGTAAGGATCACATAATTCCTAACAAAGTTTTGACACAGATTCCCAATTCGGGCATTCAGAACATATAGCACGTTGCTGTAAGCAAGCACATTCTCATTCAAAGTTGCAAGTTCCTATGTAGGAACAGGTTTGTATAGGTATTTCAAAGATGCCCAGAACTGAGCTATACTTGGTATGTCTCCAACTCCTAGAAATAACTTCATGCCCCATCTCCCTTACTTCCAGCTAGTAAGGATCACATAATTCCTAACATAGTTTTGACACAGATTCCCAATTCGGGCATTCAGAACATAGAGCACGTTGCTGTAAGCAAGCACATTCTCATTCAAAGTTGCAAGTTACTATGTAGGAACAAGTTTGTATAGGTATTTCAAAGATGCCCAGAACTGGGCAAAACTTGGTATGTTTCCAACTCCTAGAAATAACGTCATGCCCCATCTCCCTTACTTCCAGCTAGTAAGGATCACATAATTCCTAACAAAGTTTTGACACAGTTTCCCAATTCGGGCATTCAGAACATATAGCACGTTGCTGTAAGCAAGCACATTCTCATTCAAAGTTGCAAGTTACTATGTAGGAACAAGTTTGTATAGGTATTTCAAAGATGCCCAGAACTGAGCTAAACGTTGTATGTCTCCAACTCCTAGAAATAACTTCATGCCCCATCTCCCTTACTTCCAGCTAGTAAGGATCACATAATTCCTAACAAAGTTTTGACACAGATTCCCAATTCGGGCATTCAGAACATATAGCACGTTGCTGTAAGCAAGCACATTCTCATTCAAAGTTGCAAGTTACTATGTAGGAACAAGTTTGTATAGGTATTTCAAAGATGTCCAGAACTGAGCTAAACGTTGTATGTCTCCAACTCCTAGAAATATCTTCATGCCCCATCTCCCTTACTTCCAGCTAGTAAGGATCACATAATTCCTACCAAAGTTTTGACACAGATTCCCAATTCGGTCATTCAGAACATAGAGCACGTTGCTGTAAGCAAGCACATTCTCATTCAAAGTTGCAAGTTACTATGTAGGAACAGGTTTGTATAGGTATTTCAAAGATGCCCAGAACTGAGCTAAACTTGGTATGTCTCCAAATCCTAGAAATAACTTCATGCCCCATCTCCCTTACTTCCATCTAGTAAGATTCCATAGTTTCTAAGAAAGTTTTGACACAGATTCCCAATTCGGGCATTCAGAACATATAGCACGTTGCTGTAAGCAAGCACATTCTCATTCAATGTTGCAAGTTACTATGTAGGAACAAGTTTGTATAGGTATTTCAAAGATGCCCAGAACTGAGCTAAACGTTGTATGTCTCCAATACCTAGAAATATCTACATGCCCCATCTCCCTTACTTCCAGCTAGTAAGGATCACATAATTCCTAACAAAGTTTTGACACAGATTCCCAATTCGGGCATTCAGAACATATAGCACGTTGCTGTAAGCAAGCACATTCTCATTCAAAGTTGCAAGTTACTATGTAGGAACAAGTTTGTATAGGTATTTCAAAGATGCCCAGAACTGAGCTAAAGTGGGTATGTCTCCAACACCTAGACAAAACTTCATGCCCCATCTCCCTTACTTCCAGCTAGTAAGGATCACATAATTTCTAAAAAAGTTTTGACACAGATTCCCAATTCGGGCATTCAGAACATATAGCACGTTGGTGTAAGCAAGCAGATTCTCATTCAAAGTTGCAAGTTACTATGTAGGAACAAGTTTGTATAGGTATTTCAAAGATGCCCAGAACTGAGCTAAACTTCGTATGTCTCCATCTCCTAGAAATAACTTCATGCCCCATCTGCCTAACTTCCAGCAAGTAAGGATCACATAATTCCTAACAAAGTTTTGACACAGATTCCCAATTCGGGCCTTCAGAACATATAGCACGTTGCTGTAAGCAAGCACATTCTCTTTCAAAGTTGCAAGTTACTATGTAGGAACAAGTTTGTATTGGTATTTCAAAGATGTCCAGAACTGAGCTAAACATTGTATGTCTCCAACTCCTAGAAATAACTTCATGCCCCATCTCCCTTACTTCCAGCTAGTAAGGATCACATAATTTCTAAGAAAGTTTTGACACAGATTCCCAATTCGGGCATTCAGAACATATAGCACGTTGCTGTAAGCAAGCACATTCTCATTCAAAGTTGCAAGTTACTATGTAGGAAAAGGTTTGTATAGGTATTTCAAAGATGCCCAGAACTGAGCTAAACGTTGTATGTCTCCAACTCCTAGAAATAACTTCATGCCCCATCTCCCTTACCTCCAGCTAGTAAGGATCACATAATTCCTAACAAAGTTTTGACACAGATTCCCAATTCGGGCATTCAGAACATATAGCACGTTGCTGTAAGCAAGAACATTCTCATTCAAAGTTGCAAGTTACTATGTAGGAACAAGTTTGTATAGGTATTTCAAAGATGCCCAGAACTGAGCTAACCTATGTATGTCTCCAACACCTAGAAATAACTTCATGCCCCATCTTCCTTACTTCCAGCTAGTAAGGATCACATAATTCCTAACAAAGTTTTGACACAGATTCCCAATTCGGGCATTCAGAACATATAGCACGTTGCTGTAAGCAAGCACATTCTCATTCAAAGTTGAAAGTTACTATGTAGGAACAAGTTTGTATAGGTATTTCAAAGATGCCCAGAACTGTGCTAAACTTGGTATGTTTCCAACTCCTAGAAATAACTTCATGCCCCATATCCCTTACTTCCAGCTAGTAAGGATCACATAATTCCTAACAAAGTTTTGACACAGTTTCCCAATTCGGGCATTCAGAACATATAGCACGTTGCTGTAAGCAAGCACATTCTCATTCAAAGTTGCAAGTTACTATGTAGGAACAAGTTTGTATAGGTATTTCAAAGATGCCCAGAACTGAGCTAAAGTGGGTATGTCTCCAACACCTAGACAAAACTTCATGCCCCATCTCCCTTACTTCCAGCTAGTAAGGATCACATAATTTCTAAAAAAGTTTTGACACAGATTCCCAATTCGGGCATTCAGAACATATAGCACGTTGGTGTAAGCAAGCAGATTCTCATTCAAAGTTGCAAGTTACTATGTAGGAACAAGTTTGTATAGGTATTTCAAAGATGCCCAGAACTGAGCTAAACTTCGTATGTCTCCATC
Organism: Diceros bicornis minor; assembly: GCF_020826845.1. Lineage (NCBI taxonomy): Eukaryota > Metazoa > Chordata > Mammalia > Perissodactyla > Rhinocerotidae > Diceros > Diceros bicornis. Next base: position 1,086,017 of record NW_026690857.1, on the reverse strand, counting down.
TCCTAGAAATAACTTCATGCCCCATCTGCCTAACTTCCAGCAAGTAAGGATCACATAATTCCTAACAAAGTTTTGACACAGATTCCCAATTCGGGCCTTCAGAACATATAGCACGTTGCTGTAAGCAAGCACATTCTCTTTCAAAGTTGCAAGTTACTATGTAGGAACAAGTTTGTATTGGTATTTCAAAGATGTCCAGAACTGAGCTAAACATTGTATGTCTCCAACTCCTAGAAATAACTTCATGCCCCATCTCCCTTACTTCCAGCTAGTAAGGATCACATAGTTTCTAAGAAAGTTTTGACACAGATTCCCAATTCGGGCATTCAGAACATATAGCACGTTGCTGTAAGCAAGCACATTCTCATTCAAAGTTGCAAGTTACTATGTAGGAAAAGGTTTGTATAGGTATTTCAAAGATGCCCAGAACTGAGCTAAACGTTGTATGTCTCCAACTCCTAGAAATAACTTCATGCCCCATCTCCCTTACCTCCAGCTAGTAAGGATCACATAATTCCTAACAAAGTTTTGACACAGATTCCCAATTCGGGCATTCAGAACATATAGCACGTTGCTGTAAGCAAGCACATTCTCATTCAAAGTTGCAAGTTACTATGTAGGAACAAGTTTGTATAGGTATTTCAAAGATGCCCAGAACTGAGCTAACCTATGTATGTCTCCAACACCTAGAAATAACTTCATGCCCCATCTTCCTTACTTCCAGCTAGTAAGGATCACATAATTCCTAACAAAGTTTTGACACAGATTCCCAATTCGGGCATTCAGAACATATAGCACGTTGCTGTAAGCAAGCACATTCTCATTCAAAGTTGAAAGTTACTATGTAGGAACAAGTTTGTATAGGTATTTCAAAGATGCCCAGAACTGTGCTAAACTTGGTATGTTTCCAACTCCTAGAAATAACTTCATGCCCCATATCCCTTACTTCCAGCTAGTAAGGATCACATAATTCCTAACAAAGTTTTGACACAGTTTCACAATTCGGGCATTCAGAACATATAGCACGTTGCTGTAAGCAAGCACATTCTCATTCAAAGTAGCAAGTTACTATGTAGGAACAAGTTTGTATAGGTATTTCAAAGATGTCCAGAACTGAGCTAAACGTTGTATGTCTCCAACTCCTAGAAATAACTTCATGCCCCATCTCCCTTACTTCCAGGTAGTAAGGATCACATAATTTCTAAGAAAGTTTTGACACAGATTCCCAATTCGGGCATTCAGAACATATAGCACGTTGCTGTAAGCAAGCACATTCTCATTCAAAGTGGCAAGTTACTATGTAGGAACAAGTTTGTATAGGTATTTCAAAGATGCCCAGAACTGAGCTAAACTTGGTATGTGTCCAACTCTTAGAAATAACTTCATGCCCCATCTCCCTTACTTCCAGCTAGTAAGGATCACATAATTCCTAACAAAGTTTTGACACAGATTCCCAATTCGGGCATTCAGAACATATAGCACGTTGCTGTTAGCAAGCACATTCTCATTCAAAGTTGCAAGTTACTATGTAGGAACAGGTTTGTATAGGTATTTCAAAGATGCCCAGAACTGTGCTAAACTTGGTATGTGTCCAACTCCTAGAAATAACTTCATGCCCCAATTTTCTTACTTTCAGCTAGTAAGAATCACATGATTCCTAACAAAGTTATGACACAGATTCCCAATTAGGGCATTCAGAACATATAGCACGTTGCTGTAAGCAAGCACATTCTCATTCAAAGTTGCAAGTTACTATGTAGGAACAAGTTTGTATAGGTATTTCAAAGATGCCCAGAACTGTGCTAAACTTGGTATGTCTCCAACTCCTAGAAATAACTTCATGCCCCATCTCCCTTACTTCCATCTAGTAAGATTCCATAATTTCTAAGAAAGTTTTGACACAGATTCCCAATTCGGGCATTCAGAACATATAGCACGTTGCTGTAAGCAAGCACATTCTCATTCAAAGTTGCAAGTTACTATGTAGGAACAAGTTTGTATAGGTATTTCAAAGATGCCCAGAACTGAGCTAAACTTGGTAAGTCTCCAACTCATAGAAATAACTTCATGCCCCATCTCCCTTACTTCCAGCTAGTAAGGATCACATAATTCCTAACAAAGTTTTGACACAGATTCCCAATTCGGGCATTCAGAACATATAGCACGTTGCTGTAAGTAAGCACATTCTCATTCAAAGTTGCAAGTTACTATGTAGGAACAAGTTTGTATAGGTATTTCAAAGATGCCCAGAACTGAGCTAAACTTGGTATGTCTCCAACTCCTAGAAATAACTTCATGCCCCATCTCCCTTACTTCCAGCTAGTAAGGATCACATAATTCCTAACAAAGTTTTGACACAGATTCCCAATCGGGCATTCGGAACATATAGCACGTTGCTGTAAGCAAGCACATTCTCATTCAAAGTTGCAAGTTACTATGTAGGAACAAGTTTGTATAGGTATTTCAAAGATGCCCAGAACTGAGCTAAACGTTGTATGTCTCCAACTCCTAGAAATAACTTCATGCCCCATCTCCCTTACCTCCAGCTAGTAAGGATCACATAATTCCTAACAAAGTTTTGACACAGATTCCCAATTCGGGCATTCAGAACATATAGCACGTTGCTGTAAGCAAGCACATTCTCATTCAAAGTTGCAAGTTACTATGTAGGAACAAGTTTGTATAGGTATTTCAAAGATGCCCAGAACTGAGCTAACCTATGTATGTCTCCAACACCTAGAAATAACTTCATGCCCCATCTTCCTTACTTCCAGCTAGTAAGGATCACATAATTCCTAACAAAGTTTTGACACAGATTCCCAATTCGGGCATTCAGAACATATAGCACGTTGCTGTAAGCAAGCACATTCTCATTCAAAGTTGAAAGTTACTATGTAGGAACAAGTTTGTATAGGTATTTCAAAGATGCCCAGAACTGTGCTAAACTTGGTATGTTTCCAACTCCTAGAAATAACTTCATGCCCCATATCCCTTACTTCCAGCTAGTAAGGATCACATAATTCCTAACAAAGTTTTGACACAGTTTCCCAATTCGGGCATTCAGAACATATAGCACGTTGCTGTAAGCAAGCACATTCTCATTCAAAGTTGCAAGATACTATGTAGGAACAAGTTTGTATAGGTATTTCAAAGATGCCCAGAACTGAGCTAAACTTGGTATGTCTCCAACTCCTAGAAATAACTTCATGCTCCATCTCCCTTACTTCCAGCTAGTAAGGATCACATAATTCCTAACAAATTTTTGACACAGATTCCCAATTCGGGCATTCAGAACATATAGCACGTTGCTGTAAGCAAGCACATTCTCATTCAAAGTAGCAAGTTACTATGTAGGAACAAGTTTGTATAGGTATTTCAAAGATGTCCAGAACTGAGCTAAACGTTGTATGTCTCCAACTCCTAGAAATAACTTCATGCCCCATCTCCCTTACTTCCAGGTAGTAAGGATCACATAATTTCTAAGAAAGTTTTGACACAGATTCCCAATTCGGGCATTCAGAACATATAGCACGTTGCTGTAAGCAAGCACATTCTCATTCAAAGTGGCAAGTTACTATGTAGGAACAAGTTTGTATAGGTATTTCAAAGATGCCCAGAACTGAGCTAAACTTGGTATGTGTCCAACTCCTAGAAATAACTTCATGCCCCATCTCCCTTACTTCCAGCTAGTAAGGATCACATAATTCCTAACAAAGTTTTGACACAGATTCCCAATTCGGGCATTCAGAACATATAGCACGTTGCTGTAAGCAAGCACATTCTCATTCAAAGTTGCAAGTTACTATGTAGGAACAGGTTTGTATAGGTATTTCAAAGATGCCCAGAACTGTGCTAAACTTGGTATGTGTCCAACTCCTAGAAATAACTTCATGCCCCAATTTTCTTACTTTCAGCTAGTAAGAATCACATGATTCCTAACAAAGTTTTGACACAGATTCCCAATTAGGGCATTCAGAACATATAGCACGTTGCTGTAAGCAAGCACATTCTCATTCAAAGTTGCAAGTTACTATGTAGGAACAAGTTTGTATAGGTATTTCAAAGATGCCCAGAACTGTGCTAAACTTGGTATGTCTCCAACTCCTAGAAATAACTTCATGCCCCATCTCCCTTACTTCCATCTAGTAAGATTCCATAATTTCTAAGAAAGTTTTGACACAGATTCCCAATTCGGGCATTCAGAACATATAGCACGTTGCTGTAAGCAAGCACATTCTCATTCAAAGTTGCAAGTTACTATGTAGGAACAAGTTTGTATAGGTATTTCAAAGATGCCCAGAACTGAGCTAAACTTGGTAAGTCTCCAACTCATAGAAATAACTTCATGCCCCATCTCCCTTACTTCCAGCTAGTAAGGATCACATAATTCCTAACAAAGTTTTGACACAGATTCCCAATTCGGGCATTCAGAACATATAGCACGTTGCTGTAAGTAAGCACATTCTCATTCAAAGTTGCAAGTTACTATGTAGGAACAAGTTTGTATAGGTATTTCAAAGATGCCCAGAACTGAGCTAAACTTGGTATGTCTCCAACTCCTAGAAATAACTTCATGCCCCATCTCCCTTACTTCCAGCTAGTAAGGATCACATAATTCCTAACAAAGTTTTGACACAGATTCCCAATCGGGCATTCGGAACATATAGCACGTTGCTGTAAGCAAGCACATTCTCATTCAAAGTTGCAAGTTACTATGTAGGAACAAGTTTGTATAGGTATTTCAAAGATGCCCAGAACTGAGCTAAACGTTGTATGTCTCCAACTCCTAGAAATAACTTCATGCCCCATCTCCCTTACTTCCAGGTAGTAAGGATCACATAATTCCTAACAAAGTTTTGACACAGATTCCCCATTCGGGAATTCAGAACATATAGCACGTTGCTGTAAGCAAGCACATTCTCATTCAAAGTTGCAAGTTACTATGTAGGAACAAGTTTGTATAGGTATTTCAAAGATGCCCAGAACTGAGCTAAACTTGGTATGTCTCCAACTCCTAGAAATAACTTCATGCCCCATCTCACTTACTTCCAGCTAGTAAGGATCACATAATTCCTAACAAAGTTTTGACACAGATTCCCAATTCGGGCATTCAGAACATATAGCACGTTGCTGTAAGTAAGCACATTCTCATTCAAAGTTGCAAGTTACTATGTAGGAACAAGTTTGTATAGGTATTTCAAAGATGCCCAGAACTGAGCTAAACTTGGTATGTCTCCAACTCCTAGAAATAACTTCATGCCCCATCTCCCTTACTTCCAGCTAGTAAGGATCACATAATTCGTAACAAAGTTTTGACACAGATTCCCAATTCGGGCATTCGGAACATATAGCACGTTGCTGTAAGCAAGCACATTCTCATTCAAAGTTGCAAGTTACTATGTAGGAACAAGTTTGTATAGGTATTTCAAAGATGCCCAGAACTGAGCTAAACGTTGTATGTCTCCAACTTCTAGAAATAACTTCATGCCCCATCTCCCTTACTTCCAGCTAGTAAGGATCACATAATTCCTAACAAAGTTTTGACACAGATTCCCCATTCGGGCATTCAGAACATATAGCACGTTGCTGTAAGCAAGCACATTCTCATTCAAAGTTGCAAGTTACTATGTAGGAACAAGTTTGTATAGGACTTTCAAAGATGCCCAGAACTGAGCGAAAGTGTGTATGTCTCCAACTCCTAGAAATAACTTCATGCCCCATCTCCCTTACTTCCAGCTAGTAAGGATCACATAATTCCTAACAAAGTTTTGACACAGATTCCCAATTCGGGCATTCAGAACATATAGCACGTTGCTGTAAGCAAGCACATTCTCATTCGAAGTTGCAAGTTACTATGTAGGAACAAGTTTGTATCGGTATTTCAAAGATGCCCAGAACTGAGCTAAACTTGGTATGTGTCCAACTCCTAGAAATAACTTCATGCCCCATTTCCCTTACTTCCAGCTAGTAAGGATCACATAATTCCTAACAGAGTATTGACACAGATTCCCAATTCGGGCATTCAGAACATATAGCACGTTGCTGTAAGCAAGCACATTCTCATTCAAAGTTGCAAGTTACTATGTAGGAACAGGTTTGTATAGGTATTTCAAAGATGCCCAGAACTGAGCTAAACGATGTATGTCTCCAACTCCTAGAAATAACTTCATGCCCCATCTCCCTTACTTCCAGCTAGTAAGGATCACATAATTCCTAACAAAGATTTGACACAGATTCCCAATTCGGGCATTCAGAACATATAGCACGTTGCTGTAAGCAAGCACATTCTCATTCAAAGTTGCAAGTTACTATGTAGGAACAGGTTTGTATAGGTATTTCAAAGATGCCCAGAACTGAGCTAAACGTTGTATGTCTCCAACTCCTAGAAATAACTTCATGCCCCATCTCCCTTACTTCCAGCTAGTAAGGATCACATAATTCCTAACAAAGTTTTGACACAGATTCCCAATTCGGGCATTCGGAACATATAGCTCGTTGCTGTAAGCAAGCACATTCTCATTCAAAGTTGCAAGTTACTATGTAGGAACAAGTTTGTATAGGTATTTCAAAGATGCCCAGAACTGAGCTAAACGTTGTATGTCTCCAACTCCTAGAAATAACTTCATGCCCCATCTCCCTTACTTCCAGCTAGTAAGGATCACATAATTCCTAACAAAGTTTTGACACAGATTCCCCATTCGGGCATTCAGAACATATAGCACGTTGCTGTAAGCAAGCACATTCTCATTCAAAGTTGCAAGTTACTATGTAGGAACAAGTTTGTATAGGTATTTCAAAGATGCCCAGAACTGAGCTAAACTTGGTATGTCTCCAACTCCTAGAAATAACTTCATGCCCCATCTCCCTTACTTCCAGCTAGTAAGGATCACATAATTCCTAACAAAGTTTTGACACAGATTCCCAATTCGGGCATTCAGAACATATAGCACGTTGCTGTAAGTAAGCACATTCTCATTCAAAGTTGCAAGTTACTATGTAGGAACAAGTTTGTATAGGTATTTCAAAGATGCCCAGAACTGAGCTAAACTTGGTATGTCTCCAACTCCTAGAAATAACTTCATGCCCCATCTCCCTTACTTCCAGCTAGTAAGGATCACATAATTCCTAACAAAGTTTTGACACAGATTCCCAATTCGGGCATTCGGAACATATACCGCGTTGCTCTAAGCAAGCACATTCTCATTCAAAGTTGCAAGTTACTATGTAGGAACAAGTTTGTATAGGTATTTCAAAGATGCCCAGAACTGAGCTAAACGTTGTATGTCTCCAACTCCTAGAAATAACTTCATGCCCCATCTCCCTTACTTCCAGCTAGTAAGGATCACATAATTCCTAAAAAAGTTTTGACACAGATTCCCCATTCGGGCATTCAGAACATATAGCACGTTGCTGTAAGCAAGCACATTCTCATTCAAAGTTGCAAGTTACTATGTAGGAACAAGTTTGTATAGGACTTTCAAAGATGCCCAGAACTGAGCGAAAGTGTGTATGTCTCCAACTCCTAGAAATAACTTCATGCCCCATCTCCCTTACTTCCACCTAGTTAGGATCACATAATTCCTAACAAACTTTTGACACAGATTCCCAATTCGGGCATTCAGAACATATAGCACGTTGCTGTAAGTAAGCACATTCTCATTCAAAGATGCAAGTTACTATGTAGGAACAAGTTTGTATAGGTATTTCAAAGATGCCCAGAACTGAAATAAACTTGGTATGTCTCCAACTCCTAGAAATAACTTCATGCCCCATCTCCCTTACTTCCATCTAGTAAGATTCCATAATTTCTAAGAAAGTTTTGACACAGATTCCCAATTCGGGCATTCAGAACATATAGCACGTTGCTGTAAGCAAGCACATTCTCATTCAAAGTTGCAAGTTACTATGTAGGAACAAGTTTGTATAGGTATTTCAAAGATGCCCAGAACTGAGCTACACTTGGTATGTCTCCAACTCCTAGAAATAACTTCATGCCCCATCTCCCTTACTTCCAGCTAGTAAGGATCACATAATTCCTAACAAAGTTTTGACACAGATTCCCAATTCGGGCATTCAGAACATATAGCACGTTACTGTAAGTAAGCACATTCTCATTCAAAGTTGCAAGTTACTATGTAGGAACAAGTTTGTATAGGTATTTCAAAGATGCCCAGAACTGAGCTAAACTTGGTATGTCTCCAACTCCTAGAAATAACTTCATGCCCCATCTCCCTTACTTCCATCTATTAAGGATCACATAATTTCTAAGAAAGTTTTGACACAGATTCCCAATTCGGGCATTCAGAACATATAGCACGTTGCTGTGAGCAAGCACATTCTCATTCAAAGTTGAAAGTTACTATGTAGGAACAAGTTTGTATAGGTATTTCAAAGATGCACAGAACTGAGCTAACCTTGGTATGTGTCCAACTCCTAGAAATAACTTCATGCGCCATCTCCCTTACATCCAGCTAGTAAGGATCACATAATTCCTAACAAAGTTTTGACACAGATTCCCAATTCGGGCATTGAGAACATAGAGCACGTTGCTGTAAGCAAACACATTCTCATTCAAAGTTGCAAGTTACTATGTAGGAACAACTTTGTATAAGTATTTCAAAGATGCCCAGAACTGTGCTAAACTTTGTATGTCTCCAACTCCTACAAATATCTTCATGCCCCACCTCCCTTAATTCCAGCTAGTAAGGATCACATAATTCCTAACAAAGTATTGACACAGATTCCCAATTCGGGCATTCAGAACATATAGCACGTTGTTGTAAGCAAGCACATTCTCATTCAAAGTTGCAAGTTACTATGTAGGAACAAGTTTGTATAGGTATTTCAAAGATGCCCAGAACTGAGCTAAACTTGGTATGTCTCCAACTCCTAGAAATAACTTCATGCCCCATCTCCCTTACTTCCAGCTAGTAAGGATCACATAATTCCTAACAAAGTTTTGACACAGATTCCCCATTCGGGCATTCAGAACATATAGCACGTTGCTGTAAGCAAGCACATTCTCATTCAAAGTTGCAAGTTACTATGTAGGAACAAGTTTGTATAGGACTTTCAAAGATGCCCAGAACTGAGCGAAAGTGTGTATGTCTCCAACTCCTAGAAATAACTTCATGCCCCATCTCCCTTACTTCCAGCTAGTAAGGATCACATAATTCCTAACAAAGTTTTGACACAGATTCCCAATTCGGGCATTCAGAACATATAGCACGTTGCTGTAAGCAAGCACATTCTCATTCAAAGTTGCAAGTTACTATGTAGGAACAAGTTTGTATAGGTATTTCAAAGATGCCCAGAACTGAGCTAAACTTGGTATGTGTCCAACTCCTAGAAATAACTTCATGCCCCATTTCCCTTACTTCCAGCTAGTAAGGATCACATAATTCCTAACAGAGTTTTGACACAGATTCCCAATTCGGGCATTCAGAACATATAGCACGTTGCTGTAAGCAAGCACATTCTCATTCAAAGTTGCAAGTTACTATGTAGGAACAGGTTTGTATAGGTATTTCAAAGATGCCCAGAACTGAGCTAAACGATGTATGTCTCTAACTCCTAGAAATAACTTCATGCCCCATCTCCCTTACTTCCAGCTAGTAAGGATCACATAATTCCTAACAAAGTTTTGACACAGATTCCCAATTCGGGCATTCAGAACATATAGCACGTTGCTGTAAGCAAGCACATTCTCATAAAAAGTTGCAAGTTACTATGTAGGAACAAGTTTGTATAGGTATTTCAAAGATGCCCAGAACTGAGCTAAACTTGGTATGTGTCCAACTCCTAGAAATAACTTCATGCCCCATCTCCCTTACTTCCAGCTAGTAAGCATCACATAATTCCTAACAAAGTTTTGACACAGAATCCAAATTCGGGCATTCAGAACATATAGCACGTTGCTGTAAGCTAGCACATTCTCATTCAAAGTTGCAAGTTACTATGTAGGAACAAGTTTGTATAGGTATTTCAAAGATGCCCAGAACTGAGCTAAACGTTGTATGTCTCCAACTCCTAGAAATAACTACATGCCCCATCTCTCTTACTTCCAGCTAGTAAGGATCACATAATTCCTAACAAAGTTTTGACACAGATTCCCAATTCGGGAATTCAGAACATATAGCACGTTGGTGTAAGTAAGCACATTCTCATCAAAGTTGCAAGTTTCTATGTAGAAACAAGTTTGTATAGGTATTTCAAAGATGCCCAGACCTGAGCTATACTTGGTATGTCTCCAACTCCTAGAAATAACTTCATGCCCCATCTCCCTTACTTCCAGCTAGTAAGGATCACATATTTCCTAACACATTTTTGACACAGATTCCCAATTCGGACATTCAGAACATATAGCACGTTGCTGTAAGCAAGCACATTCTCATTCAAAGTTGCAAGTTACTATGTAGGAACAAGTTTGTATAGGTATTTCAAAGATGCCCAGAACTGAGCTAAACTTGGTATGTCTCCAACTCCTAGAAATAACTTCATGCCCCATCTCCCTTACTTCCAGCTAGTAAGCATCACATAATTCCTAACAAAGTTTTGACACAGATTCCCAATTCGGGCATTCAGAACATATAGCACGTTGCTGTAAGCAAGCACATTCTCATTCAAAGTTGCAAGTTACTATGTAGGAACAAGTTTGTATAGGACTTTCAAAGATGCCCAGAACTGAGCGAAAGTGTGTATGTCTCCAACTCCTAGAAATAACTTCATGCCCCATCTCCCTTACTTCCAGCTAGTAAGGATCACATAATTCCTAACAAACTTTTGACACAGATTCCCAATTCGGGCATTCAGAACATATAGCACGTTGCTGTAAGCAAGCACATTCTCATTCAAAGATGCAAGTTACTATGTAGGAACAAGTTTGTATAGGTATTTCAAAGATGCCCAGAACTGAAATAAACTTGGTATGTCTCCAACTCCTAGAAATAACTTCATGCCCCATCTCCCTTACTTCCAGCTAGTAAGATTCCATAATTCCTAACAAAGTTTTGACACAGATTCCCAATTCGGGCATTCAGAACATATAGCACGTTGCTGTAAGCAAGCACATTCTCATAAAAAGTTGCAAGTTACTATGTAGGAACAAGTTTGTATAGGTATTTCAAAGATGCCCAGAACTGAGCTAAACTTGGTATGTGTCCAACTCCTAGAAATAACTTCATGCCCCATCTCCCTTACTTCCAGCTAGTAAGCATCACATAATTCCTAACAAAGTTTTGACACAGAATCCAAATTCGGGCATTCAGAACATATAGCACGTTGCTGTAAGCTAGCACATTCTCATTCAAAGTTGCAAGTTACTATGTAGGAACAAGTTTGTATAGGTATTTCAAAGATGCCCAGAACTGAGCTAAACGTTGTATGTCTCCAACTCCTAGAAATAACTACATGCCCCATCTCTCTTACTTCCAGCTAGTAAGGATCACATAATTCCTAACAAAGTTTTGACACAGATTCCCAATTCGGGAATTCAGAACATATAGCACGTTGGTGTAAGTAAGCACATTCTCATCAAAGTTGCAAGTTTCTATGTAGAAACAAGTTTGTATAGGTATTTCAAAGATGCCCAGACCTGAGCTATACTTGGTATGTCTCCAACTCCTAGAAATAACTTCATGCCCCATCTCCCTTACTTCCAGCTAGTAAGGATCACATATTTCCTAACACATTTTTGACACAGATTCCCAATTCGGACATTCAGAACATATAGCACGTTGCTGTAAGCAAGCACATTCTCATTCAAAGTTGCAAGTTACTATGTAGGAACAAGTTTGTATAGGTATTTCAAAGATGCCCAGAACTGAGCTAAACTTGGTATGTCTCCAACTCCTAGAAATAACTTCATGCCCCATCTCCCTTACTTCCAGCTAGTAAGCATCACATAATTCCTAACAAAGTTTTGACACAGATTCCCAATTCGGGCATTCAGAACATATAGCACGTTGCTGTAAGCAAGCACATTCTCATTCAAAGTTGCAAGTTACTATGTAGGAACAAGTTTGTATAGGACTTTCAAAGATGCCCAGAACTGAGCGAAAGTGTGTATGTCTCCAACTCCTAGAAATAACTTCATGCCCCATCTCCCTTACTTCCAGCTAGTAAGGATCACATAATTCCTAACAAACTTTTGACACAGATTCCCAATTCGGGCATTCAGAACATATAGCACGTTGCTGTAAGCAAGCACATTCTCATTCAAAGATGCAAGTTACTATGTAGGAACAAGTTTGTATAGGTATTTCAAAGATGCCCAGAACTGAAATAAACTTGGTATGTCTCCAACTCCTAGAAATAACTTCATGCCCCATCTCCCTTACTTCCAGCTAGTAAGGATCACATAATTCCTAACAAAGTATTGACACAGATTCCCAATTCGGGCATTCAGAACATATAGCACGTTGTTGTAAGCAAGCACATTCTCATTCAAAGTTGCAAGTTACTATGTAGGAACAAGTTTGTATAGGTATTTCAAAGATGCCCAGAACTGAGCTAAACTTGGTATGTCTCCAACTCCTAGAAATAACTTCATGCCCCATCTCCCTTACTTCCAGCTAGTAAGGATCACATAATTCCTAACAAAGTTTTGACACAGATTCCCAATTCGGGCCTTCAGAACATATAGCACGTTGCTGTAAGCAAGCACATTCTCATTCAAAGTTGCAAGTTACTATGTAGGAACAAGTTTGTATAGGTATTTCAAAGATGCCCAGAACTGAGCTAAACTTGTTATGTGTCCAACTCCTACAAATAACTTCATGCCCCAACTCCCTTACTTCCAGCTTGTAAGGATCACATAATTCCTAACAAAGTTTTCACACAGATTCCCAATTCGGGCATTCAGAACTTATAGCACGTTGCTGTAAGCAAGCACATTCTCATTCAAAGATGCAAGTTACTATGTAGGAACAAGTTTGTATAGGTATTTCAAAGATGCCCAGAACTGAGCTAAACTTGGTATGTCTCCAACTCCTAGAAATAACTTCATGCCCCATCTCCCTTACTTCCAGCTAGTAAGGATCACATAATTCCTAACAAAGTTTTGACACAGATTCCCAATTCGGGCATTCGGAACATATAGCACGTTACTGTAAGTAAGCACATTCTCATTCAAAGTTGCAAGTTACTATGTAGGAACAAGTTTGTATAGGTATTTCAAAGATGCCCAGAACTGAGCTAAACTTGGTATGTCTCCAACTCCTAGAAATAACTTCATGACCCATCTCCCTTACTTCCAGCTAGTAAGGATCACATAATTCCTAACAAAGTTTTGACACAGATTCCCAATTCGGGCATTCGGAACATATAGCACGTTGCTGTAAGCAAGCACATTCTCATTCAAAGTTGCAAGTTACTATGTAGGAACAAGTTTGTATAGGTATTTCAAAGATGCCCAGAACTGAGCTAAACGTTGTATGTCTCCAACTACTAGAAATAACTTCATGCCCCATCTTCCTTACTTCCAGCTAGTAAGGATCACATAATTCCTAACAAAGTTTTGACACAGATTCCCCATTCGGGCATTCAGAACATATAGCACGTTGCTGTAAGCAAGCACATTCTCATTCAAAGTTGCAAGTTACTATGTAGGAACAAGTTTGTATAGGACTTTCAAAGATGCCCAGAACTGAGCTAAACTTGGTATGTGTCCAACTCCTAGAAATAACTTCATGCCCCATCTCCCTTACTTCCAGCTAGTAAGGATCACATAATTCCTAACAAAATTTTGACACAGATTCCCAATTCGGGCATTCAGAACATATAGCACGTTGCTGTAAGCAAGCACATTCTCATTCAAAGTTGCAAGTTACTATGTAGGAACAAGTTTGTATAGGTATTTCAAAGATGCCCAGAACTGAGCTAAACTTGGTATGTGTCCAACTCCTAGAAATAACTTCATGCCCCATTTCCCTTACTTCCAGCTAGTAAGGATCACATAATTCCTAACAGAGTTTTGACACAGATTCCCAATTGGGGCATTCAGAACATATAGCACGTTGCTGTAAGCAAGCACATTCTCATTCAAAGTTGCAAGTTACTATGTAGGAACAGGTTTGTTTAGGTATTTCAAAGATGCCCAGAACTGAGCTAAACGATGTATGTCTCCAACTCCTAGAAATAACTTCATGCACCATCTCCCTTACTTCCAGCTAGTAAGGATCACATAATTCCTAACAAAGTTTTGACACAGATTCCCAATTCGGGCATTCAGAACATATAGCACGTTGCTGTAAGCAAGCACATTCTCATTCAAAGTTGCAAGTTACTATGTAGGAACAAGTTTGTATAGGTATTTCAAAGATGCCCAGAACTGAGCTAAACTTGGTATGTGTCCAACTCCTAGAAATAACTTCATGCCCCATCTCCCTTACTTCCAGCTAGTAAGGATCACATAATTACTAACAAAGTTTTGACACAGATTCCCAATTCGGGCCTTCAGAACATATAGCACGTTGCTGTAAGCAAGCACATTCTCATTCAAAGTTGCAAGTTACTATGTAGGAACAAGTTTGTATAGGTATTTCAAAGATGCCCAGAACTGAGCTAAACTTGTTATGTGTCCAACTCCTACAAATAACTTCATGCCCCAACTCCCTTACTTCCAGCTTGTAAGGATCACATAATTCCTAACAAAGTTTTCACACAGATTCCCAATTCGGGCATTCAGAACTTATAGCACGTTGCTGTAAGCAAGCACATTCTCATTCAAAGATGCAAGTTACTATGTAGGAACAAGTTTGTATAGGTATTTCAAAGATGCCCAGAACTGAGCTAAACTTGGTATGTCTCCAACTCCTAGAAATAACTTCATGCCCCATCTCCCTTACTTCCAGCTAGTAAGGATCACATAATTCCTAACAAAGTTTTGACACAGATTCCCAATTCGGGCATTCGGAACATATAGCACGTTACTGTAAGTAAGCACATTCTCATTCAAAGTTGCAAGTTACTATGTAGGAACAAGTTTGTATAGGTATTTCAAAGATGCCCAGAACTGAGCTAAACTTGGTATGTCTCCAACTCCTAGAAATAACTTCATGACCCATCTCCCTTACTTCCAGCTAGTAAGGATCACATAATTCCTAACAAAGTTTTGACACAGATTCCCAATTCGGGCATTCGGAACATATAGCACGTTGCTGTAAGCAAGCACATTCTCATTCAAAGTTGCAAGTTACTATGTAGGAACAAGTTTGTATAGGTATTTCAAAGATGCCCAGAACTGAGCTAAACGTTGTATGTCTCCAACTACTAGAAATAACTTCATGCCCCATCTCCCTTACTTCCAGCTAGTAAGGATCACATAATTCCTAACAAAGTTTTGACACAGATTCCCCATTCGGGCATTCAGAACATATAGCACGTTGCTGTAAGCAAGCACATTCTCATTCAAAGTTGCAAGTTACTATGTAGGAACAAGTTTGTATAGGACTTTCAAAGATGCCCAGAACTGAGCTAAACTTGGTATGTGTCCAACTCCTAGAAATAACTTCATGCCCCATCTCCCTTACTTCCAGCTATTAAGGATCACATAATTCCTAACAAAATTTTGACACAGATTCCCAATTCGGGCATTCAGAACATATAGCACGTTGCTGTAAGCAAGCACATTCTCATTCAAAGTTGCAAGTTACTATGTAGGAACAAGTTTGTATAGGTATTTCAAAGATGCCCAGAACTGAGCTAAACTTGGTATGTGTCCAACTCCTAGAAATAACTTCATGCCCCGTTTCCCTTACTTCCAGCTAGTAAGGATCACATAATTCCTAACAGAGTTTTGACACAGATTCCCAATTGGGGCATTCAGAACATATAGCACGTTGCTGTAAGCAAGCACATTCTCATTCAAAGTTGCAAGTTACTATGTAGGAACAGGTTTGTTTAGGTATTTCAAAGATGCCCAGAACTGAGCTAAACGATGTATGTCTCCAACTCCTAGAAATAACTTCATGCACCATCTCCCTTACTTCCAGCTAGTAAGGATCACATAATTCCTAACAAAGTTTTGACACAGATTCCCAATTCGGGCATTCAGAACATATAGCACGTTGCTGTAAGCAAGCACATTCTCATTCAAAGTTGCAAGTTACTATGTAGGAACAAGTTTGTATAGGTATTTCAAAGATGCCCAGAACTGAGCTAAACTTGGTATGTGTCCAACTCCTAGAAATAACTTCATGCCCCATCTCCCTTACTTCCAGCTAGTAAGGATCACATAATTCCTAACAAAGTTTTGACACAGATTCCCAATTCGGGCATTCAGAACATATAGCACGTTGCTGTAAGCAATCACATTCTCATTCAAAGTTGCAAGTTACTATGTAGGAACAAGTTTGTATAGGTATTTCAAAGACCCCAGAACTGAGATAACCTTGGTATGTCTCCAAATCCTAGAAATAACTTCATGCCCCATCTCCCTTACTTCCAGCTAGTAAGGATCACATAATTCCTAACAAAGTTTTGACACAGACTCCCAATTCGGGCATTCAGAACATATAGCACGTTGCTGTAAGCTAGCACATTCTCATTCAAAGTTGCAAGTTACAATGTAGGAACAAGTTTGTATAGGTATTTCAAAGATACCCAGAATTGAGCTAAAGTGGGTATGTCTCCAACTCCTAGACAAAACTTCATGCCCCATCTCCCTTACTTCCAGAAATTAAGGATCACATAATTCCTAACAAAGTTTTGACACAGATTCCCAATTCGGGCATTCAGAACATATAGCACGTTGCTGTAAGCAAGCACATTCTCATTCAAAGTTGCAAGTTACTATGTAGGAACAAGTTTGTATAGGTATTTCAAAGATGCCCAGAACTGAGCTAAACGTTGTATGTCTCCAACTCCTAGAAATAACTACATGCCCCATCTCCCTTACTTCCAGCTAGTAAGGATCACATAATTCCTAACAAAGTTTTGACACAGATTCCCAATTCGGGCATTCAGAACATATAGCACGTTGGTGTAAGTAAGCACATTCTCATCAAAGTTGCAAGTTTCTATGTAGAAACAAGTGTGTATAGGTATTTCAAAGATGCCCAGAACTGAGCTATTCTTGGTATGTCTCCAACTCCTAGAAATAACTTCATGCCCCATCTCCCTTATTTCCAGCTAGTAAGGATCACATAATTTCTAACAAAGTTTTGACACAGATTCCCAATTAGGGCATTCAGAACATATAGCACGTTGCTGTAAGCAAGCACATTCTCATTCAAAGTTGCAAGTTACTATGTAGGAACAAGTTTGTATAGGTATTTCAAAGATGCCCAGAACTGAGCTAACCTTGGTATGTCTCCAACTCCTAGAAATAACTTCATGCCCCATCTCCCTTACTTCCAGCTAGTAAGGATCACATAATTCCTAACAAAGTTTTGACACAGATTACCAATTCGCGCATTCGGAACATAGAGCACGATGCTGTAAGCAAGCACATTCTCATTCAAAGTTGCAAGTTACTATGTAGGAAGATGTTTGTATAGGTATTTCAAAGATGCCCAGAACTGAGCTAAACGTTGTATGTCTCCAACTCCTAGAAATAACTTCACGCCCCATCTCCCTTACTTCCAGATATTAAGGATCACATAATTTCTAAGAAAGTTTTGACACAGATTCCCAATTCGGGCATTCAGTACATATAACACGTTGCTGTAAGCAAGCACATTCTCATTCAAAGTGGCAAGTTACTATGTAGGAACAAGTTTGTATAGGTATTTCAAAGATGCCCAGAACTGAGCTAAACGTTGTATGTGTCCAACTCCTAGAAATAACTTCATGCCCCATCTCCCTTACTTCCAGCTAGTAAGGATCACATAATTCCTAACAAACTTTTGACACAGATTCCAAATTCGGGCATTCAGAACATATAGCACGTTGCTGTAAGCAAGCACATTCTCATTCAAAGTTGCAAGTTACTATGTAGGAACAAGTTTGTATAGGTATTTCAAAGATGCCCAGAACTGAGCTAAACGTTGTATGTCTCCAACTCCTAGAAATAACTTCATGTCCCATCTCCCTTACTTCCAGCTAGTAACGATCACATAATTCTTAACAAAGTTTTGACACAGATTCCCAGTTCGGGCATTCAGAACATATAGCACGTTGCTGTAAGCAAGCACATTCTCATTCAAAGTTGCAAGTTACTATGTAGGAACAAGTTTGTATAGGTATTTCAAAGATGCCCAGAACTGCGCTAAACTTGGTATGTGTCCAACTCCTAGAAATAACTTCATGCCCCATCTCCCTTACTTCCAGCTAGTAAGGATCACATAATTCCTAACAAAGTTTTGACACAGATTCCCAATTCGGGCCTTCAGAACATATAGCACGTTGCTGTAAGCAAGCACATTCTCATTCAAAGTTGCAAGTTACTATGTAGGAACAAGTTTGTATAGGTATTTCAAAGATGCCCAGAACTGAGCTAAACTTGTTATGTGTCCAACTCCTACAAATAACTTCATGCCCCAACTCCCTTACTTCCAGCTTGTAAGGATCACATAATTCCTAACAAAGTTTTCACACAGATTCCCAATTCGGGCATTCAGAACTTATAGCACGTTGCTGTAAGCAAGCACATTCTCATTCAAAGATGCAAGTTACTATGTAGGAACAAGTTTGTATAGGTATTTCAAAGATGCCCAGAACTGAGCTAAACTTGGTATGTCTCCAACTCCTAGAAATAACTTCATGCCCCATCTCCCTTTCTTCCATCTAGTAAGATCCCATAATTTCTAAGAAAGTTTTGACACAGATTCCCAATTCGGGCATTCAGAACATATAGCACGTTGCTGTAAGCAAGCACATTCTCATTCAAAGTTGCAAGTTACTATGTAGGAACAAGTTTGTATAGGTATTTCAAAGATGCCCAGAACGGAGCTAAACTTTGTATGTCTCCAACTCCTAGAAATAACTTCATGCCCCATCTCCCTTACTTCCAGCTAGTAAGGATCACATAATTCCTAACAAAGTTTTGACATAGATTCCCAATTCGGGCATTCGGAACATATAGCACGTTGCTGTAAGAAAGCACATTCTCATTCAAAGTTGCAAGTTACTATGTAGGAACAAGTTTGTATAGGTATTTCAAAGATGCCCAGAACTGTGCTAAACTTGGTATGTGTCCAACTCCTAGAAATAACTTCATGCCCCAACTCCCTTACTTTTCCAGCTAGTAAGGATCACATAACTCCTAAGAAAGTTTTGACACTGATTCCCAATTCGGGCATTCAGAACATATAGCAAGTTGCTGTAAGCAAGCACATTCTCATTCAAAGATGCAAGTTACTATGTAGGAACAAGTTTGTATAGGTATTTCAAAGATGCCGAGAACTGAGCTAACCTTGGTATGTCTCCAACTCCTAGAAATAACTTCATGCCCCATCTCCCTTACTTCCAGCTAGAAAGGATCACATAACTCCTAAGAAAGTTTTGACACAGATTCCCAATTCGGGCATTCAGAACTTATAGCACGTTGCTGTAAGCAAGCACATTCTCATTCAAAGTTGCAAGATACTATGTAGGAACAAGTTTGTATAGGTATTTCAAAGATGCCTAGAACTGAGCTAACCTTGGTATGTCTCCAACTCCTAGAAATAACTTCATGCCCCATCTCCCTTACTTCCAGCTAGTAAGGATCACATAATTCCTAACATAGTTTTGACACAGATTCCCAATTCGGGCATTCAGAACATATAGCACGTTGCTGTAAGCAAGCACATTCTCATTCAAAGTTGCAAGTTACTATTTAGGAACAAGTTTGTATAGGTATTTCAAAGATGCCCAGAACTGTGCTAAACTTGGTATGTCTCCAACTCCTAGAAATAACATCATGCCCCATCTCCCTTACTTCCATCTAGTAAGATCCCATAATTTCTAAGATAGTTTTGACACAGATTCCCAATTCGGGCATTCAGAACATATAGCACGTTGCTGTAAGCAAGCACATTCTCATTCAAAGTTGCAAGTGACTAAGTAGGAACAAGTTTGTTTAGGTATTTCAAAGATGCCCAGAACTGAGCTAAACGTTGTATGTCTCCAACTCCTAGAAATATCTTCATGCCCCATCTCCCTTACTTCCAGCTAGTAAGGATCACATAATTCCTAACAAACTTTTGACACAGATTCCCAATTCGGGCATTCAGAACATATAGCACGTTGCTGTAAGCAAGCACATTCTCATTCAAAGATGCAAGTTACTATGTAGGAACAAGTTTGTATAGGTATTTCAAAGATGCCCAGAACGGAGCTAAACTTTGTATGTCTCCAACTCCTAGAAATAACTTCATGCCCCATCTCCCTTACTTCCAGCTAGTAAGGATCACATAATTCCTAACAAAGTTTTGACATAGATTCCCAATTCGGGCATTCGGAACATATAGTACGCTGCTGTAAGAAAGCACATTCTCATTCAAAGTTGCAAGTTACTATGTAGGAACAAGTGTGTATAGGTATTTCAAAGATGCCCAGAACTGAGCTAAACGTTGTATGTCTCCAACTCCTAGAAATAACTTCATGCCCCATCTCCCTTACTTCCATCTAGTAAGGATCACATAATTTCCAATAATGTTTTGACGCAGAGTCCCAAATCTGGCATTCAGAACATATAGCACGTTGCTGTAAGCAAGCACATTCTGATTCAAAGTTGCAATTTACTATGTAGGAACAAGTTTGTATAGGTATTTCAAAGATGCCCAGAACTGAGCTAAACGTTGTATGTCTCCAACTGCTAGAAATAACTTCATGCCCCATCTCCCTTACTTCCAGCTAGTAAGGATCACATAATTCCTAACAAAGTTTTGACACAGATTCCCAATTCGGGCATTCAGAACATATAGCACGTTGCTGTAAGCAAGCACATTCTCATTCAAAGTTGCAAGTTACTATGTAGGAACAAGTTTGTATAGGTATTTCAAAGATGCCCAGAACTGTGCTAAACTTGGTATGTGTCCAACTCCTAGAAATAACTTCATGCCCCAACTCCCTTACTTTTCCAGCTAGTAAGGATCACATAATTCTTAAGAAAGATTTGACACAGATTCCCAATTCGGGCATTCAGAACATATAGCAAGTTGCTGTAAGCAAGCACATTCTCATTCAAAGATGCAAGTTACTATGTAGGAACAAGTTTGTATAGGTATTTCAAAGATGCCCAGAACTGAGCTAAAGTGGGTATGTCTCCAATTCCTAGACAAAACTTCATGCCCCATCTCCCTTACTTCCAGCTAGTAAGGATCACATAATTTCTAAGAAAATTTTGACACAGATTCCCCATTCGGGGATTCAGAACATATAGCACGTTGCTGTAAGCAAGCACATTCTCATTCAAAGTTGCAAGTTACTATGTAGGAACAAGTTTGTATAGGTATTTCAAAGATGCCCAGAACTGAATTAAACGTTGTATGTCTCCAACTCCTAGAAATAACTTCATGCCCCATCTCCCTTTCTTCCAGCTAGTAAGGATCACATAATTCCTAACATAGTTCTGACACAGATTCCCAATTCGGGCATTCAGAACATATAGCATGTTGCTGTAAGCAAGCACATTCTCATTCAAAGTTGCAAGTTACTATGTAGGAACAAGTTTGTATAGGTATTTCAAAGATGCCCAGAACTGAGCTAAACTTGGTATGTCTCCAACTCCTAGAAATAACTTCATGCCCCATCTCCCTTACTTCCAGCTAGTAATGATCACATAATTCCTAACAAAGTTTTGACACAGATTCCGAATTCGGGCATTCAGAACATATAGCACGTTGCTGTAAGCAAGCACATTCTCATTCAAAGATGCAAGTTACTATGTAGGTACAAGTTTGTATAGGTATTTCAAAGATGCCCAGAACTGAGCTAAACGTTGTATGTCTCCAACTCATAGAAATAACTTCATGCCCCATCTCCCTTACTTCCATAAATTAAGGATCACATAATTCCTAACAAAGTTTTGACACAGATTCCCAATTCGGGCATTCAGAACATATAGCACGTTGCTGTAAGCAAGCACATTCTCATTCAAAGTTGCAAGTTACTATGTAGGAACAAGTTTGTATAGGTATTTAAAAAATGCCCAGAACTGAGCTAAATTTTGTATGTCTCCAACTCCTAGAAATAACGTCATGCCCCATCTCCCTTACTTCCAGCTAGTAAGGATCACATAATTCCTAACAAAGTTTTGACACAGATTCCCAATTCGGGCATTCGGAACATATAGCACGTTGCTGTAAGCAAGCACATTCTCATTCAAAGTGGCAAGTTACTATGTAGGAACAAGTTTGTATAGGTATTTCAAAGATGCCCAGAACTGAGCTAAACGTTGTATGTCTCCAACTCCTAGAAATAACTTCATGCCCCATCTCCCTTACTTCCAGCTAGTAAGGATCAAATAATTCCTAACAAACTTTTGACACAGATTCCCAATTCGGGCATTCAGAACATATAGCACATTGCTGTAAGCAAGCACATTCTCATTCAAAGTTGCAAGTTACTATGTAGGAACAAGTTTGTATAGGTATTTCAAAGATGCCCAGAACTGAGCTAAACTTGGTATGTCTCCAACACCTAGAAATAACTTCATGCCCCATCTCCCTTACTTCCAGCTAGTAATGATCACATAATTCCTAACAAAGTTTTGACACAGATTCCCAATTCGGGCATTCAGAACATATAGCACGTTGCTGTAAGCAAGCACATTCTCATTCAACGTTGCAAGTTACTATGTAGGAACAAGTTTGTATAGGTATTTCAAAGATGCCCAGAACTGAGCTAAACGTTGTATGTCTCCAACTCCTAGAAATAACTTCATGTCCCATCTCCCTTACTTCCAGCTAGTAACGATCACATAATTCTGAACAAAGATTTGACACAGATTCCCAATTCGGGCATTCAGAACATATAGCACGTTGCTGTAAGAAAGCACATTCTCATTCAAAGTTGCAAGGTACTATGTAGGAACAAGTTTGTATAGGTATGTCAAAGATGCCCAGAACTGCGCTAAACTTGGTATGTGTCCAACTCCTAGAAATAACTTCATGCCCCATCTCCCTTACTTCCAGCTAGTAAGGATCACATAATTCCAAACAAAGTTTTGACACAGATTCCCAATTCGGGCATTCAGAACATATAGCACGTTGCTGTAAGCAAGCACATTCTCATTAAAAGTTGCAAGTTACTATGTAGGAACAAGTTTGTATAGGTATTTCAAAGATGCCCAGAACTGAGCTAACCTTGGTATGTCTCCAACTCCTAGAAATAACTTCATGATCCATCTCCCTTACTTCCATCTAGTGAGGATCACATAAATTCTAAGAAAGTTTTGACACAGATTCCCAATTCGGTCATTCAGAACATATAGCACGTTGCTGTAAGCAAGCACATTCTCATTCAAAGTTGCAAGTTACTATGTAGGAACAAGTTTGTATAGGTATTTCAAAGATGCCCAGAACTGAGCTAACCTTGGTATGTCTCCAACTCCTAGAAATATCTTCATGCCCCATCTCCCTTACTTTCAGCTAGTAAGGATCACATAACTCCTAACAAAGTTTTGACACAGATTCCCAATTCGGGCATTCAGAACATATAGCACGTTGCTGTAAGCAAGCACATTCTCATTCAACGTTGCAAGTTACTATGTAGGAACAAGTTTGTATAGGTATTTCAAAGATGCCCAGAACTGAGCTAAACTTTGTATGTCTCCAACTCCTAGAAATAACTTCATGCCCCATCTCCCTTACTTCCAGCTAGTAAGGATCACATAATTCCTAACACACTTTTGACACAGATTCCAAATTCGGGCATTAGGAACATATAGCACGTTGCTGTAAGCAAGCACATTCTCATTCAAAGTTGCAAGTTACTATGTAGGAACAAGTTTGTATAGGTATTTCAAAGATGCCCAGAACTGAGCTAAAGTGGGTATGTCTCCAACTCCTAGACAAAACTTCATGCCCCATCTCCCTTACTTCCAGAAATTAAGGATCACATAATTCCTAACAAAGTTTTGACACAGATTCCCAATTCAGGCATTCAGAACATATAGCACGTTGCTGTAAGCAAGCACATTCTCATTCAAAGTTGCAAGTTACTATGTAGGAACAAGTTTGTATAGGTATTTCAAAGATGCCCAGAACTGAGCTAAACTTGGTATGTCTCCAACTCATAGAAATAACTTCATGCCCCATCTCCCTTACTTCCAGCTAGTAAGGATCACATAATTTCTAAGAAAGTTTTGACACAGATTCCCAATTCGGGCATTCAGAACATATAGCACGTTGCTGCAAGCAAGCACATTCTCATTCAAAGTTGCAAGTTACTATGTAGGAACAAGTTTGTATAGGTATTTCAAAGATGCCCAGAACTGAGCTAAACGTTGTATGTGTCCAAGTCCTAGAAATAACTTCATGATCCATCTCCCTTACTTCCACTAGTAAGGTTCACATAATTCCTAACAAAGTTTTGACACAGATTCCCAATTCGGGCATTCAAAACATATAGAACGTTGCTGTAAGCAAGCACATTCTCATTCAAAGTTGCAAGTTACTATGTAGGAATAAGTTTGTATAGGTATTTCAAAGATGCCCAGAACTGAGCTAAACTTGGTATGTCTCCAACTCCTAGAAATAACTTCATGCCCCATCTCCCTTACTTCCAGCTAGTAAGGATCACATAATTTCTAAGAAAGTTTTGAAACAGATTCCCAATTCGGGCATTCAGAACATATAGCACGTTGCTGTAAGCAAGCACATTTTCATTCAAATTTGCAAGTTACTATGTAGGAACAAGTTTGTATAGGTATTTCAAAGATACCCAGAACTGAGCTAAACTTCGTATGTCTTCATCTCCTAGAAATAACTTCATGCCCCATCTGCCTAACTTCCAGCTAGTAAGGATCACATAATTCCTAACAAAGTTTTGACACAGATTCCCAATTCGGGCATTCAGAACATATAGCACGTTGCTGTAAGCAAGCACATTTTCATTCAAATTTGCAAGTTACTATGTAGGAACAAGTTTGTATAGGTATTTCAAAGATGCCCAGAACTGAGCTAAACTTGGTATGTCTCCAACTCCTAGAAATAACTTCATGCCCCATCTCCCTTACTTCCAGCTAGTAAGGATCACATAATTCCTAACAAACTTTTGACACAGATTCCCAATTCGGGCAGTCAGAACATATAGCACGTTGGTATAAGCAAGCACATTCTCATTCAAAGTTGCAAGCTACTATTACTATGTAGGAACAAGATTGTATAGGTATTTCAAAGATGCCCAGAACTGAGCTAACCTTGGTATGTCTCCAACTCATAGAAATAACTTCATGCCCCATCTCCCTTACTTCCAGCTAGTAAGGATCACATAATTCCTAACACACTTTTGACACAGATTCCCAATTCGGGCATTCTGAACATATAGCACGTTGCTGTAAGCAAGCACATTCTCATTCAAAGTTGCAAGTTACTATGTAGGAACAAGTTTGTATAGGTATTTCAAAGATGCCCAGAACTGAGCTAACCTTGGTATGTCTCCAACTCCTAGAAATAACTTCATACCCCCTCTCCCTTGCTTCCAGCTAGTAAGGATCACATAATTCCTAACATAGTTTTGACACAGATTCCCAATTCGGGCATTCAGAACAAATAGCACGTTGCTGTAAACAAGCACATTCTCATTCAAAGTTGCAAGTTCCTATGTAGGAACAAGTTTGTATAGATATTTCAAAGATGCCCAGAACTGTGCTAAACTTGGTATGTGTCCAACTCCTAGAAATATCTTCATGCCCCAACTCCCTTACTTAGAGCTAGTAAGGATCACATAATTCCTAACAAAGTTTTGACACAGATTCCCAATTCCGGCATTCAGAACATATAGCACGCTGCTGTAAGCAAGCACATTCTCATTCAAAGTTGCAAGTTACTATGTAGGAACAAGTTTGTATAGGTATTTCAAAGATGCCCAGAACTGAGCTAAACGTTGTATGTCTCCAACTCCTAGAAATAACTTCATGCCCCATCTCACTTACTTCCAGCTAGTAAGGATCACATAATTCCTAACAAAGTTTTGACACAGATTCCCAATTCGGGCATTCAGAACATATAGCACGTTGCTGTAAGTAAGCACATTCTCATTCAAAGTTGCAAGTTACTATGTAGGAACAAGTTTGTATAGGTATTTCAAAGATGCCCAGAACTGCGCTAAACTTGGTATGTGTCCCACTCCTAGAAATAACTTCATGCCCCATCTCCCTTACTTCCAGCTAGTAAGGATCACATAATTCCTAACAAACTTTTGACACAGATTCCCAATTCGGGCATTCAGAACATATAGCACGTTGCTGTAAGCAAGCACATTCTCATTCAAAGTTGCAAGTTACTATGTAGGAACAAGTTTGTATAGGTATTTCAAAGATGCCCAGAACTGACCTAATCTTGTTATGTATCCAACTCCTAGAAATAACTTCATGCCCCATCTCCCTTACTTCCAGCTAGTAAGGATCACATAATTCCTAACACACTTTTGACACAGATTCGCAATTCGGGCATTCAGAACATATAGCACGTTGCTGTAAGCAAGCACATTCTCATTCAAAGTTGCAAGTTACTATGTAGGAACAAGTTTGCATAGGTATTTCAAAGATGCCCAGAACTGAGCTAACCTTGGTATGTCTCCAACTCCTAGAAATAACTTCATGCCCCATCTTCCTTACTTCCAGCTAGTAAGGATCACATAATTCCTAACATAGTTTTGACACAGATTCCAAATTCGGGCATTCAGAACATATAGCACGTTGCTGTAAGCTAGCACATTCTCATTCAAAGTTGCAAGTTACTATGTAGGAACAAGTTTGTATAGGTATTTCAAAGATGCCCAGAACTGTGCTAAACTTGGTAAGTGTCCAACTCCTAGAAATAACTTCATGCCCCAACTCCCTTACTTCCAGCTAGTAAGGATCACATAATTCCTAACAAAGTTTTGACACAGATTCCGAATTCGGGCATTCAGAACATATAGCACGTTGCTGTAAGCAAGCACATTTTCATTCAAATTTGCAAGTTACTATGTAGGAACAAGTTTGTATAGGTATTTCAAAGATGCCCAGAACTGAGCTAAACTTGGTATGTCTCCAACTCCTAGAAATAACTTCATGCCCCATCTCCCTTACTTCCAGCTAGTAAGGATCACATAATTCCTAACAAACTTTTGACACAGATTCCCAATTCGGGCAGTCAGAACATATAGCACGTTGGTATAAGCAAGCACATTCTCATTCAAAGTTGCAAGCTACTATTACTATGTAGGAACAAGATTGTATAGGTATTTCAAAGATGCCCAGAACTGAGCTAACCTTGGTATGTCTCCAACTCATAGAAATAACTTCATGCCCCATCTCCCTTACTTCCAGCTAGTAAGGATCACATAATTCCTAACACACTTTTGACACAGATTCCCAATTCGGGCATTCTGAACATATAGCACGTTGCTGTAAGCAAGCACATTCTCATTCAAAGTTGCAAGTTACTATGTAGGAACAAGTTTGTATAGGTATTTCAAAGATGCCCAGAACTGAGCTAACCTTGGTATGTCTCCAACTCCTAGAAATAACTTCATACCCCCTCTCCCTTGCTTCCAGCTAGTAAGGATCACATAATTCCTAACATAGTTTTGACACAGATTCCCAATTCGGGCATTCAGAACAAATAGCACGTTGCTGTAAACAAGCACATTCTCATTCAAAGTTGCAAGTTCCTATGTAGGAACAAGTTTGTATAGATATTTCAAAGATGCCCAGAACTGTGCTAAACTTGGTATGTGTCCAACTCCTAGAAATATCTTCATGCCCCAACTCCCTTACTTAGAGCTAGTAAGGATCACATAATTCCTAACAAAGTTTTGACACAGATTCCCAATTCCGGCATTCAGAACATATAGCACGCTGCTGTAAGCAAGCACATTCTCATTCAAAGTTGCAAGTTACTATGTAGGAACAAGTTTGTATAGGTATTTCAAAGATGCCCAGAACTGAGCTAAACGTTGTATGTCTCCAACTCCTAGAAATAACTTCATGCCCCATCTCACTTACTTCCAGCTAGTAAGGATCACATAATTCCTAACAAAGTTTTGACACAGATTCCCAATTCGGGCATTCAGAACATATAGCACGTTGCTGTAAGTAAGCACATTCTCATTCAAAGTTGCAAGTTACTATGTAGGAACAAGTTTGTATAGGTATTTCAAAGATGCCCAGAACTGCGCTAAACTTGGTATGTGTCCCACTCCTAGAAATAACTTCATGCCCCATCTCCCTTACTTCCAGCTAGTAAGGATCACATAATTCCTAACAAACTTTTGACACAGATTCCCAATTCGGGCATTCAGAACATATAGCACGTTGCTGTAAGCAAGCACATTCTCATTCAAAGTTGCAAGTTACTATGTAGGAACAAGTTTGTATAGGTATTTCAAAGATGCCCAGAACTGACCTAATCTTGTTATGTATCCAACTCCTAGAAATAACTTCATGCCCCATCTCCCTTACTTCCAGCTAGTAAGGATCACATAATTCCTAACACACTTTTGACACAGATTCGCAATTCGGGCATTCAGAACATATAGCACGTTGCTGTAAGCAAGCACATTCTCATTCAAAGTTGCAAGTTACTATGTAGGAACAAGTTTGCATAGGTATTTCAAAGATGCCCAGAACTGAGCTAACCTTGGTATGTCTCCAACTCCTAGAAATAACTTCATGCCCCATCTTCCTTACTTCCAGCTAGTAAGGATCACATAATTCCTAACATAGTTTTGACACAGATTCCAAATTCGGGCATTCAGAACATATAGCACGTTGCTGTAAGCTAGCACATTCTCATTCAAAGTTGCAAGTTACTATGTAGGAACAAGTTTGTATAGGTATTTCAAAGATGCCCAGAACTGTGCTAAACTTGGTAAGTGTCCAACTCCTAGAAATAACTTCATGCCCCAACTCCCTTACTTCCAGCTAGTAAGGATCACATAATTCCTAACAAAGTTTTGACACAGATTCCGAATTCGGGCATTCAGAACATATAGCACGTTGCTGTAAGCAAGCACATTCTCATTCAAAGATGCAAGTTACCATGTAGGAACAAGTTTGTATAGGTATTTGAAAGATGCCCAGAACTGAGCTAAACGTTGTATGTCTCCAACTCCTAGAAATAACTTCATGCCCCATCTCCCTTACTTCCATCTAGTAAGGCTCACATAAATTCTAAGAAGGTTTTGACACAGATTCCCAATTCGGGCATTCAGAACATATAGCACGTTGCTGTAAGCAAGCACATTCTCATTCAAAGTTGCAAGTTACTATGTAGGAACAAGTTTGTATAGGTATTTCAAAGATGCCCAGAACTGAGCTAACCTTCGTATGTCTCCAACTCCTAGAAATATCTTCATGCCCCATCTCCCTTACTTCCAGCTAGTAAGGATCACATAATTCCTAACAAACTTTTGACACAGATTCCGAATTCGGGCATTCAGAACATATAGCACGTTGCTGTAAGCAAGCACATTCTCATTCAAAGTTGCAAATTACTATGTAGGAACAAGTTTGTATAGGTATTTCAAAGATGCCCAGAACTGAGCTAAACGTTGTATGTCTCCAACTCCTAGAAATAACTTCATGCCCCATCTCCCTTACTTCCATCTAGTAAGGATCACATAATTCCTAACAAACTTTTGACACAGATTCCCAATTCGGGCATTCAGAACATAGAGCACATTGCTGTAAGCAAGCACATTCTCATTCAAAGTTGCAAGTTACTATGTAGGAACAAGTTTGTATAGGTATTTCAAAGATGCCTAGAACTGAGCTAAACTTGGTATGTCTCCAACTCCTAGAAATAACTTCATGCCCCATCTCCCTTACTTCCAGCTAGTAAGGATCACATAATTCCTAACATAGTTTTGACACAGATTCCAAATTCGGGCATTCAGAACATATAGCACGTTGCTGTAAGCCAGCACATTCTCATTCAAAGTTGCAAGTTACTATGTAGG
The DNA here is from genome assembly GCF_020826845.1 of Diceros bicornis minor. Taxonomy (NCBI): domain Eukaryota; kingdom Metazoa; phylum Chordata; class Mammalia; order Perissodactyla; family Rhinocerotidae; genus Diceros; species Diceros bicornis. Next base: position 1,055,981 of record NW_026690857.1, on the reverse strand, counting down.
AACAAGTTTGTATAGGTATTTCAAAGATGCCCAGAACTGTGCTAAACTTGGTAAGTGTCCAAATCCTAGAAATAACTTCATGCCCCAACTCCCTTACTTCCAGCTAGTAAGGATCACATAATTCCTAACAAAGTTTTGACACAGATTCCGAATTCGGGCATTCAGAACATATAGCACGTTGCTGTAAGCAAGCACATTCTCATTCAAAGATGCAAGTTACTATGTAGGAACAAGTTTGTATAGGTATTTCAAAGATGCCCAGAACTGAGCTAAACGTTGTATGTCTCCAACTCCTAGAAATAACTTCATGCCCCATCTCCCTTACTTCCAGCTAGTAAGGATCACATAAATTCTAAGAAGGTTTTGACACAGATTCCCAATTCGGGCATTCAGAACATATAGCACGTTGCTTTAAGCAAGCACATTCTCATTCAAAGTTGCAAGTTACTATGTAGGAACAAGTTTGTATAGGCATTTCAAAGATGCCCAGAACTGAGCTAACCTTCGTATGTCTCCAACTCCTAGAAATATCTTCATGCCCCATCTCCCTTACTTCCAGCTAGTAAGGATCACATAATTCCTAACAAACTTTTGACACAGATTCCCAATTCGGGCATTCAGAACATATAGCACGTTGCTGTAAGCAAGCACATTCTCATTCAAAGTTGCAAGTTACTATGTAGGAACAAGTTTGTATAGGTATTTCAAAGATGCCCAGAACTGAGCTAAACGTTGTATGTCTCCAACTCCTAGAAATAACTTCATGCCCCATCTCCCTTACTTCCATCTAGTAAGGATAACATAATTCCTAACAAACTTTTGACACAGATTCCCAATTCGGGAATTCAGAACATAGAGCACATTGCTGTAAGCAAGCACATTCTCATTCAAAGTTGCAAGTTACTATGTAGGAACAAGTTTGTATAGGTATTTCAAGGATGCCTAGAACTGAGCTAAACTTGGTATGTCTCCAACTCCTAGAAATATCTTAATGCCCCATCTCCCTTACTTCCATCTTGTAAGGATCACATAATTCCTAACAAAGTTTTGACACAGATTCCCAATTCGGGCATTCAGAACATATAGCACGTTGCTGTAAGCAAGCACATTCTCATTCAAAGTTCCAAGTTACTATGTAGGAACAAGTTCGTATAGGTATTTCAAAGATGCCCAGAACTGAGCTAAACTTGATATGTCTCCAACTCCTAGAAATATCTTCATGCCCCATCTCCCTTACTTCCAGCTAATAAGGATCACATAATTCCTAACAAAGTTTTGACACAGATTCCCAATTCGGGCATTCAGAACATATAGCACGTGCTGTAAGCAAGCACATTCTCATTCAAAGTTGTAAGTTACTATGTAGGAACAAGTTTGTATAGGTATTTCAAAGATGCCCAGAACTGAACTAAAGTGGGTATGTCTCCAACTCCTAGACAAAACTTCATGCCACATCTCCCTTACTTGCAGCTAGTAAGGATCACATAATTCCTAACATAGTTTTGACACAGATTCCAAATTAGGGCATTCAGAACATATAGCACGTTGCTGTAAGCCAGCACATTCTCATTCAAAGTTGCAAGTTACTATGTAGGAACAAGTTTGTATAGGTATTTCAAAGATGCCCAGAACTGAGCTAAACTTGGTATGTCTCCAACTCCTAGAAATATCTTCTTGCCCCATCTCCCTTACTTCCAGCTAGTAAGGATCACATAATTCCTAACAAAGTTTTGACACAGATTCCCAATTCGGGCATTCAGAACATATAGCACGTGCTGTAAGCAAGCACATTCTCATTCAAAGATGCAAGTTACTATATAGGAACAAGTTTGTATAGGTATTTCAAAGATGCCCAGAACTGAACTAAAGTGAGTATGTCTCCAACTCCTAGACAAAACTTCATGCCACATCTCCCTTACTTCCAGCTAGTAAGGATCACATAATTCCTAACACAGTTTTGACACAGATTCCCAATTAGGGCATTCAGAACATATAGCAGGTTGCTGTAATCAAGCACATTATCAATCAAAGTTGCAAGTTCCTAAGTAGGAACTAGTTTGTATAGGTATTTCAAAGATGCCCAGAACTGAGCTAAACTTGGTATGTCTCCAACTCCTAGAAATAACTTCATGCCCCATCTCCCTTACTTCCAGCTAGTAAGGACCACATAATTCCTAACAAAGTTTTGACACAGATTCCCAATTCGGGCATTCAGAACATAGAGCACGTTGCTGTAAGCAAGCACATTCTCATTCAAAGTTGCAAGTTACTATGTAGGAACAAGTTTGTATAGGTATTTCAAAGATGCCCAGAACTGACCTAATCTTGTTATGTATCCAACTCCTAGAAATAACTTCATGCCCCATCTCCCTTACTTCCAGCTAGTAAGGATCACATAATTCCTAACAACTTTTGACACAGATTCCCAATTCGGGCATTCAGAACATATAGCACGTTGCTGTAAGCAAGCACATTCTCATTCAAAGTTGCAAGTTACTATGTAGGAACAAGTTTGCATAGGTATTTCAAAGATGCCCAGAACTGAGCTAACCTTGGTATGTCTCCAACTCCTAGAAATAACTTCATGCCCCATCTCCCTTACTTCCAGCTAATAAGGATCACATAATTCCTAACATAGTTTTGACACAGATTCCAAATTCGGGCATTCAGAACATATAGCACGTTGCTGTAAGCTAGCACATTCTCATTCAAAGTTGCAAGTTACTAAGTAGGAACAAGTTTGTATAGGTATTTCAAAGATGCCCAGAACTGTGCTAAACTTGGTAAGTGTCCAACTCCTAGAAATAACTTCATGCCCCAACTCCCTTACTTCCAGCTAGTAAGGATCACATAATTCCTAACAAAGTTTTGACACAGATTCCGAATTCGGGCATTCAGAACATATAGCACGTTGCTGTAAGCAAGCACATTCTCATTCAAAGTTGCAAGTTACTATGTAGGAACAAGTTTGTATAGGTATTTCAAAGATGCCCAGAACTGAGCTAAACGTTGTATGTCTCCAACTCCTAGAAATAACTTCATGCCCCAACTCCCTTACTTCCAGCTAGTAAGGATCACATAATTCCTAACAAAGTTTTGACACAGATTCCGAATTCGGGCATTCAGAACATATAGCACGTTGCTGTAAGCAAGCACATTCTCATTCAAAGATGCAAGTTACTATGTAGGAACAAGTTTGTATAGGTATTTCAAAGATGCCCAGAACTGAGCTAAACGTTGTATGTCTCCAACTCCTAGAAATAACTTCATGCCCCATCTCCCTTACTTCCATCTAGTAAGGATCACATAAATTCTAAGAAGGTTTTGACACAGATTCCCAATTCGGGCATTCAGAACATATAGCACGTTGCTGTAAGCAAGCACATTCTCATTCAAAGTTGCAAGTTACTATGTAGGAACAAGTTTGTATAGGTATTTCAAAGATGCCCAGAACTGAGCTAACCTTCGTATGTCTCCAACTCCTAGAAATATCTTCATGCCCCATCTCCCTTACTTCCAGCTAGTAAGGATCACATAGTTCCTAACAAACTTTTGACACAGATTTCCAATTCGGGCATTCAGAACATATAGCACGTTGCTATAAGCAAGCACATTCTCATTCAAAGTTGCAAGTTACTATGTAGGAACAAGTTTGTATAGGTATTTCAAAGATGCCCAGAACTGAGCTAAACGTTGTATGTCTCCAACTCCTAGAAATAACTTCATGCCCCATCTCCCTTACTTCCATCTAGTAAGGATCACATAATTCCTAACAAACTTTTGACACAGATTCCCAATTCGGGCATTCAGAACATAGAGCACATTGCTGTAAGCAAGCACATTCTCATTCAAAGTTGCAAGTTACTATGTAGGAACAAGTTTGTATAGGTATTTCAAGGATGCCTAGAACTGAGCTAAACTTGGTATGTCTCCAACTCCTAGAAATATCTTCATGCCCCATCTCCCTTACCTCCATCTAGTAAGGATCACATAATTCCTAACAAAGTTTTGACACAGATTCCCAATTCGGGCATTCAGAACATATAGCACGTGCTGTAAGCAAGCACATTCTCATTCAAAGTTGCAAGTTACTATGTAGGAACAAGTTTGTATAGGTATTTCAAAGATTCCCAGAACTGAACTAAAGTGGGTATGTCTCCAACTCCTAGACAAAACTTCATGCCACATCTCCCTTTCTTGCAGCTAGTAAGGATCACATAATTCCTAACATAGTTTTGACACAGATTCCAAATTAGGGCATTCAGAACATATAGCACGTTGCTGTAAGCCAGCACATTCTCATTCAAAGTTGTTAGTTACTATGTAGGAACAAGTTCGTATAGGTATTTCAAAGATGCCCAGAACTGAGCTAAACTTGGTATGTCTCCAACTCCTAGAAATATCTTCTTGCCCCATCTCCCTTACTTCCAGCTAGTAAGGATCACATAATTCCTAACAAAGTTTTGACACAGATTCCCAATTCGGGCATTCAGAACATATAGCACGTGCTGTAAGCAAGCACATTCTCATTCAAAGTTGCAAGTTACTATATAGGAACAAGTTTGTATAGGTATTTCAAAGATGCCCAGAACTGAACTAAAGTGAGTATGTCTCCAACTCCTAGACAAAACTTCATGCCACATCTCCCTTACTTCCAGCTAGTAAGGATCACATAATTCCTAACACAGTTTTGACACAGATTCCCAATTAGGGCATTCAGAACATATAGCAGGTTGCTGTAATCAAGCACATTATCAATCAAAGTTGCAAGTTCCTAAGTAGGAACTAGTTTGTATAGGTATTTCAAAGATGCCCAGAACTGAGCTAAACTTGGTATGTCTCCAACTCCTAGAAATAACTTCATGCCCCATCTCCCTTACTTCCAGCTAGTAAGGATCACATAATTCCTAACAAAGTTTTGACACAGATTCCCAATTCGGGCATTCAGAACATAGAGCACGTTGCTGTAAGCAAGCACATTCTCATTCAACGTTGCAAGTTACTATGTAGGAACAAGTTTGTATAGGTATTTCAAAGATGCCCAGAACTGAGCTAAACGTTGTATGTCTCCAACTCCTAGATATAACTTCATGCCCCATCTCCCTTACTTCCAGCTAGTAAGGATCACATAATTCCTAACATAGTTTTGACACAGATTCCCAATTCGGGCATTCAGAACATATAGCATGTTGCTGTAAGCAAGCACATTCCCATTCAAAGTTGCAAGTTACTATGTAGGAACAAGTTTGTATAGGTATTTCAAAGATGCCCAGAACTGAGCTAAACTTGGTATGTGTCCAACTCCTAGAAATAACTTCATGCCCCAACTCCCTTACTTCCATCTAGTAAGGATCACATAATTCCTAACAAAGTTTTGACACAGATTCCCAATTCGGGTATTCAGAACATATAGCACGTTGCTGTAAGCAAGCACATTCTCATTCAAAGTTCCAAGTTACTATGTAGGAACAAGTTCGTATAGGTATTTCAAAGATGCCCAGAACTGAGCTAAACTTGATATGTCTCCAACTCCTAGAAATATCTTCATGCCCCATCTCCCTTACTTCCAGCTAATAAGGATCACATAATTCCTAACAAAGTTTGACACAGATTCCCAATTCGGGCATTCAGAACATATAGCACGTGCTGTAAGCAAGCACATTCTCATTCAAAGTTGCAAGTTACTATGTAGGAACAAGTTTGTATAGGTATTTCAAAGATGCCCAGAACTGAACTAAAGTGGGTATGTCTCCAACTCCTAGACAAAACTTCATGCCACATCTCCCTTACTTGCAGCTAGTAAGGATCACATAATTCCTAACATAGTTTTGACACAGATTCCAAATTAGGGCATTCAGAACATATAGCACGTTGCTGTAAGCCAGCACATTCTCATTCAAAGTTGCTAGTTACTATGTAGGAACAAGTTCGTATAGGTATTTCAAAGATGCCCAGAACTGAGCTAAACTTGGTATGTCTCCAACTCCTAGAAATATCTTCTTGCCCCATCTCCCTTACTTCCAGCTAGTAAGGATCACATAATTCCTAACAAAGTTTTGACACAGATTCCCAATTCGGGCATTCAGAACATATAGCACGTGCTGTAAGCAAGCACATTCTCATTCAAAGTTGCAAGTTACTATATAGGAACAAGTTTGTATAGGTATTTCAAAGATGCCCAGAACTGAACTAAAGTGAGTATGTCTCCAACTCCTAGACAAAACTTCATGCCACATCTCCCTTACTTCCAGCTAGTAAGGATCACATAATTCCTAACACAGTTTTGACACAGATTCCCAATTAGGGCATTCAGAACATATAGCAGGTTGCTGTAATCAAGCACATTATCAATCAAAGTTGCAAGTTCCTAAGTAGGAACTAGTTTGTATAGGTATTTCAAAGATGCCCAGAACTGAGCTAAACTTGGTATGTCTCCAACTCCTAGAAATAACTTCATGCCCCATCTCCCTTACTTCCAGCTAGTAAGGATCACATAATTCCTAACAAAGTTTTGACACAGATTCCCAATTCGGGCATTCAGAACATAGAGCACGTTGCTGTAAGCAAGCACATTCTCATTCAACGTTGCAAGTTACTATGTAGGAACAAGTTTGTATAGGTATTTCAAAGATGCCCAGAACTGAGCTAAACTTGGTATGTCTCCAACTCCTAGAAATATCTTCATGCCAGATCTCCCTTACTTCCAGCTAGTAAGGATCACATAATTCCTAACAAAGTTTTGACACAGATTCCCAATTCGGGCATTCAGAACATAGAGCACGTTGCTGTAAGCAAGCACATTCTCATTCAAAGTTGCAAGTTACTATGTAGGAACAAGTTTGTATAGGTATGTCAAAGATGCCCAGAACTGCGCTAAACTTGGTATGTGTCCAACTCCTAGAAATAACTTCATGCCCCATCTCCCTTACTTCCAGCTAGTAAGGATCACATAATTCCTAACAAAGTTTTGACACAGATTCCCAATTCGGCCATTCAGAACATATAGCACGTTGCTGTAAGCAAGCACATTCTCATTCAAAGTTGCAAGTTACTATGTAGGAACAAGTTTGTATAGGTATGTCAAAGATGCCCAGAACTGAGCTAACCTTGGTATGTCTCCAACTCCTAGAAATAACTTCATGCCCCATCTCCCTTACTTCCAGCTAGTAAGGATCACATAATTCCTAACACACTTTTGACACAGATTCCCAATTCGGGCATTCAGAACATATAGCACGTTGCTGTAAGCAAGCACATTCTCATTCAAAGTTGCAAGTTACTATGTAGGAACAAGTTTGTATAGGTATTTCAAAGATGCCCAGAACTGAGCTAACCTTGGTATGTCTCCAACTCCTAGAAATAACTTCATGATCCATCTCCCTTACTTCCATCTAGTGAGGATCACATAAATTCTAAGAAAGTTTTGACACAGATTCCCAATTCGGGCATTCAGAACATATAGCACGTTGCTGTAAGCAAGCACATTCTCATTCAAAGTTGCAAGTTACTATGTTGGAACAAGTTTGTATAGGTATTTCAAAGATGCCCAGAACTGAGCTAACCTTGGTATGTCTCCAACTCCTAGAAATATCTTCATGTCCCATCTCACTTACTTCCAGCTAGTAAGGATCACATAATTCCTAACAAAGTTTTGACACAGATTCCCAATTCGGGCATTCAGAACATATAGCACGTTGCTGTAAGCAAGCACATTCTCATTCAAAGTTGCAAGATACTATGTTGAACAAGTTTGTATAGGTATTTCAAAGATGCCCAGAACTGAGCTAAACTTTGTATGTCTCCAACTCCTAGAAATAACTTCATGCCCCATCTCCCTTACTTGCAGCTAGTAAGGATCACATAATTCCTAACACACTTTTGACAGAGATTCCCAATTCAGGCATTAGGAACATATAGCACGTTGCTGTAAGCAAGCACATTCTCATTCAAAGTTGCAAGTTACTATGTAGGAACATGTTTGTATAGGTATTTCAAAGATGCCCAGAACTGAGCTAAAGTGGGTATGTCTCCAACTCCTAGACAAAACTTCATGCCCCATCTCCCTCACTTCCAGAAATTAAGGATCACATAATTCCTAACAAAGTTTTGACACAGATTCCCAATTCGGGCATTCGGAACATATAGCACGTTGCTGTAAGCAAGCACATTCTCATTCAAAGTTGCAAGTTACTATGTAGGAACAAGTTTGTATAGGTATTTCAAAGATGCCCAGAACTGAGCTAAACGTTGTATGTCTCCAACTCCTAGAAATAACTTCATGCCCCATCTCCCTTACTTCCAGCTAGTAAGGATCACATAATTCCTAACAAATTTTGGACACAGATTCCCAATTCGGGCATTCAGAACATATAGCACGTTGCTGTAAGCAAGCACATTCTCATTCAAAGTTGCAAGTTACTATGTAGGAACAAGTTTGTATAGGTATTTCAAAGATGCCCAGAACTGAGCTAAACTTGGTATGTCTGCAACTCCTAGAAATAACTTCATGCCCCATCTCCCTTACTTCCAGCTAGTAAGGATCACATAATTCCTAACACACTTTTGACACAGATTCCCAATTCGGGCATTCAGAACATATAGCACGTTGCTGTAAGCAAGCACATTCTCATTCAAAGTTGCAAGTTACTATGTAGGAACAAGTTTGTATAGGTATTTCAAAGATGCCCAGAACTGAGCTAAACTTGGTATGTCTGCAACTCCTAGAAATAACTTCATGCCCCATCTCCCTTACTTCCAGCTAGTGAGGATCACATAAATTCTAAGAAAGTTTTGACACAGATTCCCAATTCGCGCATTCAGAACATATAGCACGTTGCTGTATGCAAGCACATTCTCATTCAAAGTTGCAAGTTACTATGTAGGAACAAGTTTGTATAGGTATTTCAAAGATGCCCAGAACTGAGCTAAACGTTGTATGTCTCCAACTCCTAGAAATAACTTCATGTCCCATCTCCCTTACTTCCAGCTAGTAACGATCACATAATTCTGAACAAAGTTTTGACACAGATTCCCAATTCGGGCATTCAGAACATATAGCACGTTGCTGTAAGCAAGCACATTCTCATTCAAAGTTGCAAGTTACTATGTAGGAACAAGTTTGTATAGGTATGTCAAAGATGCCCAGAACTGCGCTAAACTTGGTATGTGTCCAACTCCTAGAAATAACTTCATGCCCCATCTCCCTTACTTCCAGCTAGTAAGGATCACATAATTCCTAACAAAGTTTTGACACAGATTCCCAATTCGGGCATTCAGAACATATAGCACGTTGCTGTAAGCAAGCACATTCTCATTCAAATTTGCAAGTTACTATGTAGGAACAAGTTTGTATAGGTATTTCAAAGATGCCCAGAACTGACCTAAACTTGGTATGTCTCCAACTCCTAGAAATAACTTCATGCCCCATCTCCCTTACTTCCAGCTAGTAAGATACCATAATTTCTAAGAAAGTTTTGACACAGATTACCAATTCGGGCATTCAGAACATATAGCACGTTGCTGTAAGCAAGCACATTCTCATTCAAAGTTGCAAGTTACTAAGTAGGAACAAGTTTGTATGGGTATTTCAAAGATGCCCAGAACTGAGCTAAAGTGGGCATGTCTCCAACTCCTAGAAATAACTTCATGCCCCATCTCCCTTACTTCCAGCCTTTAAGGATCACATAATTCCTAACAAAGTTTTGACACAGATTCCCAGTTCGGGCATTCAGAATATATAGCACGTTGCTGTAACCAAGCACATTCTCATTCAAAGTTGCAAGTTACTATGTAGGAACAAGTTTGTATAGGTATTTCAAAGATGCCCAGAACTGAGCTAAACGTTGTATGTCTCCAACTCCTAGAAATACCTTCATGCCCCATCTCCCTTACTTCCAGCTAGTAAGGATCACATAATTCCTAACAAAGTGTTGACACAGATTCCCAATTCGGGCATTCAGAACATATAGCACGTTGCTGTAAGCAAGCACATTCTCATTCAAAGTTGCAAGTTACTATGTAGGAACAAGTCTGTATAGGTATTTCAAAGATGCCCAGAACTGAGCTAACCTTGGTATGTCTCCACCTCCTCGAAATAACTTCATGCCCCATCTCCCTTTCTTCCAGCTAGTAAGGATCACATAATTCCTAACAAAGTTTTGACACAGATTCCCAATTCGGGCATTCGGAACATATAGCACGTTGCTGTAAGCAAGCACATTCTCATTCAAAGTTGCAAGTTACTATGTAGGAACAAGTTCGTATAGGTATTTCAAAGATGCCCAGAACTGACCTAAACGTTGTATGTCTCCAACTCATAGAAATAACTTCATGCCCCATCTCCCTTACTTCCATAAATTAAGGACCACATAATTCCTAACAAAGTTTTGACACAGATTCCCAATTCGGGCATTCAGAACATATAGCACGTTGCTGTAAGCAAGCACATTCTCATTCAAAGTTGCAAGTTACTATGTAGGAACAAGTTTGTATAGGTATTTCAAAGATGCCCAGAACTGAGCTAAACTTTGTATGTCTCCAACTCCTAGAAATAACTTCATGCCCCATCTCCCTTACTTCCAGCTAGTAAGGATCACATAATTCCTAACACACTTTTGACACAGATTCCCAATTCGGGCATTAGGAACATATAGCACGTTGCTGTAAGCAAGCACATTCTCATTCAAAGTTGCAAGTTACTATGTAGGAACAAGTTTGTATAGGTATTTCAAAGATGCCCAGAACTGAGCTAAAGTAGGTATGTCTCCAACTCCTAGACAAAACTTCATGCCCCATCTCCCTTACTTCCAGAAATTAAGGATCACATAATTCCTAACAAAGTTTTGACACAGATACCCAATTCGGGCATTCGGAACATATAGCACGTTGCTGTAAGCAAGCACATTCTCATTCAAAGTTGCAAGTTACTATGTAGGAACAAGTTTGTATAGGTATTTCAAAGATGCCCAGAACTGAGCTAAACTTGGTATGTCTCCAACTCATAGAAATAACTTCATGCCCCATCTCCCTTACTTCCAGCTAGTAAGGATCACATAATTTCTAAGAAAGTTTTGACACAGATTCCCAATTTGGGCATTCAGAACATATAGCACGTTGCTGTAAGCAAGCACATTCTCATTCAAAGTTGCAAGTTAATATGTAGGAACAAGTTTGTATAGGTATTTCAAAGATGCCCAGAACTGAGCTAACCTAGGTATGTCTCCATCTCCTAGAAATAACTTCATGCCCCATCTCCCTTACTTCCAGCTAGTAAGGATCACATAATTCCTAACAAAGTTTTGACACAGATTCCCAATTCGGGCATTCGGAACATATAGCACGTTGGTGTAAGCAAGCACATTCTCATTCAAATTTGCAAGTTACTATGTAGGAACAAGTTTGTATAGGTATTTCAAAGATGCCCAGAACTGACGTAAACTTGGTATGTCTCCAACTCCTAGAAATAACTTCATGCCCCATCTCCCTTACTTCCAGCTAGTAAGGATCACATAATTCCTAACAAAGTTTTGACACAGATTCCCAATTCGGTCATTCGGAACATATAGCACGTTGGTGTGGGCAAGCACATTCTCTTTCAAATTTGCAAGTTACTATGTAGGAACAAGTTTGTATAGGTATTTCAAACATGCCCAGAACTGAGCTAAACGTTATATGTCTCCAACTCCTAGAAATAACTTTATGCCCCATCTCACTTACTTCAAACTAGTGAGGATCACATAAATTCTAAGAAAGTTTTGACACAGATTCCCAATTCGGGCATTCAGAACATATAGCATGTTGCTGTAAGCAAGCACATTCTCATTCAAAGTTGCAAGTTACTATGTAGGAACAAGTTTGTATAGGTATTTCAAAGATGCCCAGAACTGAGCTAATCGTTGTATGTCTCCAACTCCTAGAAATAACTTCATGTCCCATCTCCCTTACTTCCAGCTAGTAACGATCACATAATTCTGAACAAAGTTTTGACACAGATTCCCAATTCGGGCATTCAGATCATATAGCACGTTGCTGTAAGCAAGCACATTCTCATTCAAAGTTGCAAGTTACTATGTAGGAACAAGTTTGTATAGGTATTTCAAAGATGCCCAGAACTGAGCTAAACGTTGTATGTGTCCAACTCCTAGAAATAACTTCATGCCCCATCTCCCTTACTTCCATCTTGTAAGGATCACATAATTTCTAAGAAAGTTTTGACCCAGATTCCCAATTCGGGCATTCAGAACATATAGCTTGTTGCTGTAAGCAAGCACATTCTCATTCAAAGTTGCAAGTTACTATGTAGGAACAAGTTTGTATAGGTATTTCAAAGATGCCCAGAACTGTGCTAAACTTGGTATGTGTCCAATTCCTAGAAATAACATCATGCCCCAACTCCCTTACTTCCAGCTAGTAAGGATCACATAATTCCTAACAAAGTTTTGACACAGATTACCAATTCGGGCATTCAGAACATATAGCACGTTGCTGTAAGCAAGCACATTCTCATTCAAAGATGCAAGTTACTATGTAGGAACAAGTTTGTATAGGTATTTTAAAGATGCCCAGAACTGAGCTAAATGTTGTATGTCTCCAACTCCTAGAAATAACTTCATGCCCCATCTCCCTTACTTCCAGCTAGTAAGGATCACATAATTCCTTACAAAGTTTTGACACAGATTCCCAATTCGGGCATTCAGAACATATAGCACGTTGCTGTAAGCAAGCACATTCTCATTCAAAGTTGCAAGTTACTATGTAGGAACAAGTTTGTATAAGAATTTCAAAGATGCCCAGAACTGAGCTAAACTTTGCATGTCTCCAACTCCTAGAAATAACTTCATGCCCCATCTCCCTTACTTCCAGCTAGTAAGGATCACATAATTCCTAACAAAGTTTTGACACAGATTCCCATTTCGGGCATTCGGAACATATAGCACGTTGCTGTAAGCAAGCACATTCTCATTCAAAGTTGCAAGTTACTATGTAGGAACAAGTCTGTATAGGTATTTCAAAGATGCCCAGAACTGAGCTAACCTTGGTATGTCTCCAACTCCTCAAAATAACTTCATGCCCCATCTCCCTTTCTTCCAGCTAGTAAGGATCACATAATTCCTAACAAAGTTTTGACACAGATTCCCAATTCGGGCATTCGGAACATATAGCACGTTGCTGTAAGCAAGCACATTCTCATTCAAAGTTGCAAGTTACTATGTAGTAACAAGTTTGTATAGGTATTTCAAAGATGCCCAGAACTGAGCTAAACTTGGTATGTCTCCAACTCCTAGAAATAACTTCATGCCCCATCTCCCTTACTTCCAACTAGTAAGGATCACATAATTTCTAAGAAAGTTTTGACACAGATTCCCAATTCGGGCATTCAGAACATATAGCACGTTGCTGTAAGCAAGCACAATCTCATTCAAAGTTGCAAGTTACTATGTAGGAACAAGTTTGTATAGGTATTTCAAAGATGCCCAGAACTGAGCTAAACGTTGTATGTCTGCAACTCCTAGAAATATCTTCATGCCCCATCTCCCTTACTTCCAGCTAGTAAGGATCACATAATTCCTAACAAAGTTTTGACACAGATTCCCAATTCGGGCATTCAGAACATATAGCACGTTGCTGTAAGCAAGCACATTCTCATTCAAAGTTGCAAGTTACTATGTAGGAACAAGTTTGTATAGGTATTTCAAAGATGCCCAGAACTGAGCTAAACTTTGTATGTCTCCAACTCCTAGAAATAACTTCATGCCCCATCTCCCTTACTTCCAGCTAGTAAGGATCACATAATTCCTAACACACTTTTGACACAGATTCCCAATTCGGGCATTAGGAACATATAGCACGTTGCTGTAAGCAAGCACATTCTCATTCAAAGTTGCAAGTTACTATGTAGGAACAAGTTTGTATAGGTATTTCAAAGATGCCCAGAACTGAGCTAAAGTAGGTATGTCTCCAACTCCTAGACAAAACTTCATGCCCCATCTCCCTTACTTCCAGCTAGTAAGGATCACATAATTCCTAACAAAGTTTTGACACAGATTCCCAATTCGGGCATTCGGAACATATAGCACGTTGCTGTAAGCAAGCACATTCTCATTCAAAGTTGCAAGTTACTATGTAGGAACAAGTTTGTATAGGTATTTCAAAGATGCCCAGAACTGAGCTAAACTTGGTATGTCTCCAACTCATAGAAATAACTTCATGCCCCATCTCCCTTACTTCCAGCTAGTAAGGATCACATAATTCCTAACAAAGTTTTGACACAGATTCCCAATTCGGGCATTCGGAACATATAGCACGTTGGTGTAAGCAAGCACATTCTCATTCAAATTTGCAAGTTACTATGTAGGAACAAGTTTGTATAGGTATTTCAAAGATGCCCAGAACTGACGTAAACTTGGTATGTCTCCAACTCCTAGAAATAACTTCATGCCCCATCTCCCTTACTTCCAGCTAGTAAGGATCACATAATTCCTAACAAAGTTTTGACACAGATTCCCAATTCGGGCATTCGGAACTTATAGCACGTTGGTGTGGGCAAGCACATTCTCATTCAAATCTGCAAGTTACTATGTAGGAACAAGTTTGTATAGGTATTTCAAAGATGCCCAGAACTGAGCTAAACGTTATATGTCTCCAACTCCTAGAAATAACTTCATGCCCCATCTCACTTACTTCCATCTAGTGAGGATCACATAAATTCTAAGAAAGTTTTGACACAGATTCCCAATTCGGGCATTCAGAACATATAGCATGTTGCTGTAAGCAAGCACATTCTCATTCAAAGTTGCAAGTTACTATGTAGGAACAAGTTTGTATAGGTATTTCAAAGATGCCCGGAACTGAGCTAAACGTTGTATGTCTCCAACTCCTAGAAATAACTTCATGTCCCATCTCCCTTACTTCCAGCTAGTAACGATCACATAATTCTGAACAAAGTTTTGACACAGATTCCCAAATCGGGCATTCAGATCATATAGCACGTTGCTGTAAGCAAGCACATTCTCATTCAAAGTTGCAAGTTACTATGTAGGAACAAGTTTGTATAGGTATTTCAAAGATGCCCAGAACTGAGCTAAACTTGGTATGTGTCCAACTCCTAGAAATAACTTCATGCCCCATCTCCCTTACTTCCTGCTAGTAAGGATCACATAATTCCTAACAAAGTTTTGACACAGATTCCCAATTCGGGCATTCAGAAACTAGAGCACGTTGCTGTAAGCAAGCACATTCTCATTCAAAGTTGCAAGTTACTATGTAGGAACAAGTTTGTATAGGTATTTCAAAGATGCCCAGATCTGAGCTAAACTTGGTATGTCTCCAACTCCCAGAAATATCTTCATGCCCCATCTCCCTTACTTCCTGCTAGTAAGGATCACATAATTCCTAACAAAGTTTTGACACAGATTCCCAATTCGGGCATTCAGAACATAGAGCACGTTGCTGTAAGCAAGCACATTCTCATTCAAAGTTGCAAGTTACTATGTAGGAACAAGTTTGTATAGGTATTTCAAAGATGCCCAGAACTGAGCTAAACGTTGTATGTCTCCAACTCCTAGAAATAACTTCATGCCCCATCTCCCTTAATTCCAGCTAGTAAGGATCACATAATTCCTAACAAACTTTGGACACAGATTCCCAATTCGGGCATTCAGAACATATAGCACGTTGCTGTAAGCAAGCACATTCTCATTCAAAGTTGCAAGTTACTATGAAGGAACAAGTTTGTATAGGTATTTCAAAGATGCCGAGAACTGAGCTAAACTTGGTATGTCTGGAACTCCTAGAAATAATTTCATGCCCCATCTCCCTCACTTCCAGCTAGTAAGGATCACATAATTCCTAACACACTTTTGACACAGATTCCCAATTCGGGCATTCAGAACATATAGCACGTTGCTGTAAGCAAGCACATTCTCATTCAAAGTTGCAAGTTACTATGTAGGAACAAGTTTGTATAGGTATTTCAAAGATGCCCAGAACTGAGCTAAACGTTATATGTCTCCAACTCCTAGAAATAACTTTATGCCCCATCTCACTTACTTCCATCTAGTGAGGATCACATAAATTCTAAGAAAGTTTTGACACACATTCCCAATTCGGGCATTCAGAACATATAGCACGTTGCTGTATGCAAGCACATTCTCATTCAAAGTTGCAAGTTACTATGTAGGAACAAGTTTGTATAGGTATTTCAAAGATGCCCAGAACTGAGCTAAACTTTGTATGTCTCCAACTCCTAGAAAGAACTTCATGTCCCATCTCACTTACTTCCAGCTAGTAACGATCACATAATTCTGAACAAAGTTTTGACACAGATTCCCAATTCGGGCATTCAGAACATATAGCACGTTGCTGTAAGCAAGCACATTCTCATTCAAAGTTGCAAGTTACTATGTAGGAACAAGTTTGTATAGGTATTTCAAAGATGCCCAGATCTGAGCTAAACTTGGTATGTCTCCAACTCCCAGAAATATCTTCATGCCCCATCTCCCTTACTTCCTGCTAGTAAGGATCACATAATTCCTAACAAAGTTTTGACACAGATTCCCAATTCGGGCATTCAGAACATAGAGCACGTTGCTGTAAGCAAGCACATTCTCATTCAAAGTTGCAAGTTACTATGTAGGAACAAGTTTGTATAGGTATTTCAAAGATGCCCAGAACTGAGCTAAACGTTGTATGTCTCCAACTCCTAGAAATAACTTCATGCCCCATCTCCCTTAATTCCAGCTAGTAAGGATCACATAATTCCTAACAAACTTTGGACACAGATTCCCAATTCGGGCATTCAGAACATATAGCACGTTGCTGTAAGCAAGCACATTCTCATTCAAAGTTGCAAGTTACTATGAAGGAACAAGTTTGTATAGGTATTTCAAAGATGCCGAGAACTGAGCTAAACTTGGTATGTCTGGAACTCCTAGAAATAATTTCATGCCCCATCTCCCTCACTTCCAGCTAGTAAGGATCACATAATTCCTAACACACTTTTGACACAGATTCCCAATTCGGGCATTCAGAACATATAGCACGTTGCTGTAAGCAAGCACATTCTCATTCAAATTTGCAAGTTACTATGTAGGAACAAGTTTGTATAGGTATTTCAAAGATGCCCAGAACTGACCTAAACTTGGTATGTCTCCAACTCCTAGAAATAACTTCATGCCCCATCTCCCTTACTTCCAGCTAGTAAGATCCCATAATTTCTAAGAATGTTTTGACACAGATTCCCAATTCGGGCATTCAGAACATATAGCACGTTGCTGTAAGCAAGCACATTCTCATTCAAAGTTGCAAGTTACTAAGTAGGAACAAGTTTGTATAGGTATTTCAAAGATGCCCAGAACTGAGCTAAACTTGGTATGTCTCCAACTCCTAGACAAAACTTCATGCCCCATCTCCCTTACTTCCAGCCTTTAAGGATCACATAATTCCTAACAAAGTTTTGACACAGATTCCCAGTTCGGGCATTCAGAATATATAGCACGTTGCTGTAAGCAAGCACATTCTCATTCAAAGTTGCAAGTTACTATGTAGGAACAAGTTTGTATAGGTATTTCAAAGATGCCCAGAACTGAGCTAAACGTTGTATGTCTCCAACTCCTAGAAATACCTTCATGCCCCATCTCCCTTACTTCCAGCTAGTAAGGATCACATAATTCCTAGCAAAGTGTTGACACAGATTCCCAATTCGGGCATTCAGAACATATAGCACGTTGCTGTAAGCAAGCACATTCTCATTCAAAGTTGCAAGTTACTATGTAGGAACAAGTCTGTATAGGTATTTCAAAGATGCCCAGAACTGAGCTAACCTTGGTATGTCTCCAACTCCTCAAAATAACTTCATGCCCCATCTCCCTTTCTTCCAGCTAGTAAGGATCACATAATTCCTAACAAAGTTTTGACACAGATTCCCAATTCGGGCATTCGGAACATATAGCACGTTGCTGTAAGCAAGCACATTCTCATTCAAAGTTGCAAGTTACTATGTAGTAACAAGTTTGTATAGGTATTTCAAAGATGCCCAGAACTGAGCTAAACTTGGTATGTCTCCAACTCCTAGAAATAACTTCATGCCCCATCTCCCTTACTTCCAACTAGTAAGGATCACATAATTTCTAAGAAAGTTTTGACACAGATTCCCAATTCGGGCATTCAGAACATATAGCACGTTGCTGTAAGCAAGCACAATCTCATTCAAAGTTGCAAGTTACTATGTAGGAACAAGTTTGTATAGGTATTTCAAAGATGCCCAGAACTGAGATAACGTTGTATGTCTCCAACTCCTAGAAATAACTTCATGCCCCATCTCCCTTAATTCCAGCTAGTAAGGATCACATAATTCCTAACAAACTTTTGACACAGATTCCCAATTCGAGCATTCAGAACATATAGGACGTTGTTGTAAGCAAGCACATTCTCATTCAAAGTTGCAAGTTACTATGTAGGAACAAGTGTGTATAGGTATTTCAAAAATGCCCAGAACTGAGCTAAACTTGGTATGTCTCCAACTCCTAGAAATAACTTCATGCCCCATCTCCCTTACTTCCAACTAGTAAGGATCACATAATTTCTAAGAAAGTTTTGACACAGATTCCCAATTCGGGCATTCAGAACATATAGCACGTTGCTGTAAGCAAGCACAATCTCATTCAAAGTTGCAAGTTACTATGTAGGAACAAGTTTGTATAGGTATTTCAAAGATGCCCAGAACTGAGATAACGTTGTATGTCTCCAACTCCTAGAAATAACTTCATGCACCATCTCCCTTAATTCCAGCTAGTAAGGATCACATAATTCCTAACAAACTTTTGACACAGATTCCCAATTCGGGCATTCAGAACATATAGGACGTTGTTGTAAGCAAGCACATTCTCATTCAAAGTTGCAAGTTACTATGTAGGAACAAGTGTGTATAGGTATTTCAAAAATGCCCAGAACTGAGCTAAACTTGGTATGTCTCCAACTCCTAGAAATAACTTCATGCCCCATCTCCCTTACTTCCAGCTAGTAAGGATCACATAATTCCTAACAAACTTTTGACACGGATTCCCAATTCGGGCATTCAAAACATATAGCACGTTGCTGTAAGCAAGCACATTCTCATTCAAAGTTGCAAGTTACTATGTAGGAACAAGTTTGTATAGGTATTTCAAAGATGCCCAGAACTGAGCTAAACTTGGTATGTGTCCAACTCCTAGAAATAACTTCATGCCCCATCTCCCTTACTTCCAGCTAGTAAGGATCACATAATTCCTAACAAAGTTTTGACACAGATTCCCAATTCCGGCATTCAGAACATATAGCACGTTGCTGTAAGCAAGCACATTCTCATTCAAAGTTGCAAGTTACTATGTAGGAACAAGTTTGTATAGGTATTTCAAAGATGCCCAGAACTGTGCTCAACTTGGTATGTGTCCAACTCCTAGAAATAACCTCATGCCCCAACTCCCTTACTTCCAGCTAGTAAGGATCACATAATTCCTAACAAAGTTTTGACACAGATTCCCAATTCGGGCATTCAGAACATACAGCACGTTGCTGTAAGGAAGCACATTCTCATTCAAAGATGCAAGTTACTATGTAGGAACAAGTTTGTATAGGTATTTCAAAGATGCCCAGAACTGAGCTAAACGTTGTATGTCTCCAACTCATAGAAATAACTTCATGCCCCATCTCCCTTAATTCCAGCTAGTAAGGATCACATAATTCCTAACAAACATTTGACACAGATTCCCAATTCGGGCATTCAGAACATATAGCACGTTGCTGTAAGCAAGCACATTCTCATTCAAAGTTTCAAGTTACTATGTAGGAACAAGTTTGTATAGGTATTTCAAAGATGCCCAGAACTGAGCTAAACTTGGTATGTCTGCAACTCCTAGAAATAACTTCATGCCCCATCTCCCTTATTTCCAGCTAGTAAGGATCACATAATTCCTAACAAAGTTTTGACACAGATTCCCAATTCGGGCATTCAGAACATATAGCACGTTGCTGTAAGCAAGCACATTCTCATTTAAAGTTGCAAGTTACTATGTAGGAACAAGTTTGTATAGGTATTTGAAAGAAGCCCAGAACTGAGCTAAACTTTGTATGTCTCCAACTCCTAGAAATAACTTCATGCCCCATCTCCCTTACTTCCAGCTAGTAAGGATCACATAATTCCTAACAAAGTTTTCACACAGATTCCCAATTCGGGCATTCGGAACATATAGCACGTTGCTGTAAGCAAGCACATTCTCATTCATATTTGCAAGTTACTATTTAGGAACAAGTTTGTATAGGTATTTCAAAGATGCCCAGAACTGAGCTAAACGTTGTATGTCTCCAACTCCTAGAAATAACTTCATGCCCCATCTCCCTTACTTCCAGCTAGTAAGGATCACATAATTCCTAACAAACTTTTGACACAGATTCCCAATTCGGGCATTCAGAACATAGAGCACGTTGCTGTAAGCAAGCACATTCTCATTCAAAGTTGCAAGTTACTAAGTAGGAACAAGTTTGTATAGGTATTTCAAAGATGCCCATAACTGAGCTAAAGTGGGTATGTCTCCAACTCCTAGAAATAACTTCATGCCCCATCTCCCTTACTTCCAGCTAGTAAGGATCACATAATTCCTAACAAAGTTTTGACACAGATTCCCAATTCGGGCATTCAGAACATAGAGCACGTTGCTGTAAGCAAGCACATTCTCATTCAAAGTTGCAAATTACTATGTAGGAACAAGTTTGTATAGGTATTTCAAAGGTGCCCAGAACTGAGCTAAACGTTGTATGTCTCCAACTCATAGAAATAACTTCATGCCCCATCTCCCTTATTTCCAGCTAGTAAGGATCACATAATTCCTAACAAACATTTGACACAGATTCCCAATTCGGGCATTCAGAACATAGAGCTCGTTGCTGTAAGCAAGCACATTCTCATTCAAAGTTGCAAATTACTATGTAGGAACAAGTTTGTATAGGTATTTCAAAGATGCCCAGAACTGAGCTAAACTTGGTATGTCTCCAACTCCTAGAAATAACTTCATGCCCCATCTCCCTTACTTCCAGCTAGTAAGGATCACATAATCCCTAACAAAGTTTTGACACAGATTCCCAATCCGGGCATTCAGAACATATAGCACGTTGCTGTAAGCAAGCACATTCTCATTCAAAGTTGCAAGTTACTATGTAGGAACAAGTTTGTATAGGTATTTCAAAGATGCCCAGATCTGAGCTAAACTTGGTATGTCTCCAACTCCTAGAAATAACTTCATGTCCCATCCTCCTTACTTCCAGCTAGTAACGATCACATAATCCCTAACAAAGTTTTGACACAGATTCCGAATTCGGGCATTCAGAACATATAGCACGTTGCTGTAAGCAAGCACATTCTCATTCAAAGTTGCAAGTTACTATGTAGGAACAAGTTTGTATAGGTATTTCAAAGATGCCCAGAACTGAGCTAAACGTTGTATGTCTCCAACTCCTAGAAATAACTTCATGTCCCATCCTCCTTACTTCCAGCTAGTAAGGATCACATAATTCTGAACAAAGTTTTGACACAGATTCCCAATTCGGGCATTCAGAACATATAGCACGTTGCTGTAAGCAAGCACATTCTCATTCAAAGTTGCAAGTTACTATGTAGGAACAAGTTTGTATAGGTATTTCAAAGATACCCAGAACTGTGCTAAAATTGGTATGTGTCCCACTCCTAGAAATAACTTCATGCCCCATCTCCCTTACTTCCAGCTAGTAAGGATCACATAATTCCTAACAAAGTTTTGACACAGATTCCCAATTCGGGCATTCAGAACATATAGCACGTTGCTGTAAGCAAGCACATTCTCTTTCAAAGTTGCAAGTTACTATGTAGAAACAAGTTTGTATAGGTATTTCAAAGATGCCCAGAACTGAGCTAAACTTGGTATGTCTCCAACTCCTAGAAATAACTTCATGCCCCATCTCCCTTAATTCCAGCTAGTAAGGATCACATAATTCCTAACAAAGTTTTGACACAGATTCCCAATTCGGGCATTCAGAACATACAGCACGTTGCTGTAAGCAAGCACATTCTCATTCAAAGTTGCAAGTTACTATGTAGGAACAAGTTGGTATAGGTATTTCAAAGATGCCCAGACCTGAGCTAAACTTGGTATGTCTCCAACTCCTAGAAATATCTTCATGCCCCATCTCCCTTACTTCCAGCTAATAAGGATCACATAATTCCTAACAAAGTTTTGACACAGATTCCCAATTCGGGCATTCAGAACATATAGCACGTGCTGTAAGCAAGCACATTCTCATTCAAAGTTGCAAGTTACTATATAGGAACAAGTTTGTATAGGTATTTCAAAGATGCCCAGAACTGAACTAAAGTGGGTATGTCTCCAACTCCTAGACAAAACTTCATGCCCCATCTCCCTTACTTCCAGCTAGTAAGGATCACATAATTCCTAACAAAGTTTTGACACAGATTCCCAATTAGGGCATTCAGAACATATAGCACGTTGCTGTAATCAAGCACATTCTCAATCAAAGTTGCAAGTTACTATGTAGGATCTAGTTTGTATAGGTATTTCAAAGATGCCCAGAACTGAGCTAAACTTGGTATGTCTCAAACTCCTAGAAATAACTTCATGCCCCATCTCCCTTACTTCCTGCTAGTAAGGATCACATAATTCCTAACAAAGTTTTGACACAGATTCCCAATTCGGGCATTCAGAACATAGAGCACGTTGCTGTAAGCAAGCACATTCTCATTCAACGTTGCAAGTTACTATGTAGGAACAAGTTTGTATAGGTTTTTCAAAGATGCCCAGAACTGAGCTAAACTTGGTATGTCTCCAACTCCTAGAAATAACTTCATGCCCTATCTCCCTTACTTCCAGGTAGTAAGGATCACATATTTCCTAACATAGTTTTGACACAGATTCCCAATTCGGGCATTCAGAACATATAGCATGTTGCTGTAAGCAAGCACATTCTCATTCAAAGTTGCAAGTTACTATGTAGGAACAAGTTTGTATAGGTATTTCAAAGATGCCCAGAACTGTGCTAAACTTGGTATGTGTCAAACTCCTAGAAATAACTTCATGCCCCAACTCCCTTACTTCCAGCAAGTAAGGATCACATAATTCCTAACAAAGTTTTGACACAGATTCCGAAATCGGGCATTCTGAACATATAGCACGTTGCTGTAAGCAAGCACATTCTCATTCAATGATGCAAGTTACTATGTAGGAACAAGTTTGTATAGGTATTTCAAAGATGCCCAGAACTGAGCTAAACGTTGTATGTCTCCAACTCCTACAAATAACTTCATGCCCCATCTCGCTTACTTCCATAAATTAAGGATCACATAATTCCTAACAATGATTTGACACAGATTCCCAATTCGGGCATTCAGAACATATAGCACATTGCTGTAAGCAAGCACATTCTCATTCAAAGTGGCAAGTTACTATGTAGGAACAAGTTTGTACAGGTATTTCAAAGATGCACAGAACTGAGCTAAACTTTGTATGTCTCCAACTCCTAGAAATAACGTCATGCCCCATCTCCCTTACTTCCAGCTAGTAAGGATCACATAATTCCTAACAAAGTTTTGACACAGTTTCCCAATTCGGGCATTCGGAACATATAGCACGTTGCTGTAAGCAAGCACATTCTCATTCAAAGTTGCAAGTTACTAAGTAGGAACAAGTTTGTATAGGTATTTCAAAGATGCCCAGAACTGAGCTAAAGTGGGTATGTCTCCAACTCCTAGAAATAACTTCATGCCCCATCTCACTTACTTCCAGCTAGTAAGGATCACATAATTCCTAACAAAGTTTTGACACAGATTCCCAATTCGGGCATTCAGAACATAGAGCACGTTGCTGTAAGCAAGCACATTCTCATTCAAAGTCGCAAATTACTATGTAGGAACAAGTTTGTATAGGTATTTCAAAGATGCCCAGAACTGAGCTAAACGTTGTTTGTCTCCAACTCATAGAAATAACTTCATGCCCCATCTCCCTTATTTCCAGCTAGTAAGGATCACATAATTCCTAACAAACATTTGACACAGATTCCCAATTCGGGCATTCAGAACATTGAGCTCGTTGCTGTAAGCAAGCACATTCTCATTCAAAGTTGCAAATTACTATGTAGGAACAAGTTTGTATAGGTATTTCAAAGATGCCCAGAACTGAGCTAAACTTGGTATGTTTCCAACTCCTAGAAATAACTTCATGCCCCATCTCCCTTACTTCCAGCTAGTAAGGATCACATAATCCCTAACAAAGTTTTGACACAGATTCAGAATTCGGGCATTCAGAACATATAGCACGTTGCTGTAAGCAAGCACTTTCTCATTCAAAGTTGCAAGTTACAATGTAGGAACAAGTTTGTATAGGTATTTCAAAGATGCCCAGAACTGAGCTAAACTTGGTATGTCTCCAACTCCTAGAAATAACTTCATGCCCCATCTCCCTTACTTCCTGCTAGTAAGGATCACATAATTCCTAACAAAGTTTTGACACAGATTCCCAATTCGGGCATTCAGAACATAGAGCACGTTGCTGTAAGCAAGCACATTCTCATTCAACGTTGCAAGTTACTATGTAGGAACAAGTTTGTATAGGTTTTTCAAAGATGCCCAGAACTGAGCTAAACTTGGTATGTCTCCAACTCCTGGAAATAACTTCATGCCCCATCTCCCTTACTTCCAGGTAGTAAGGATCACATATTTCCTAACATAGTTTTGACACAGATTCCCAATTCGGGCATTCAGAACATATAGCACGTTGCTATAAGCAAGCACATTCTCATTCAAAGTTGCAAGTTACTATGTAGGAACAAGTTTGTATAGGTATTTCAAGGATGCCCAGAACTGTGCTAAACTTGGTATGTGTCCAACTCCTAGAAATAAATTCATGCCCCAACTCCCTTAATTCCAGCAAGTAAGGATCACATAATTCCTAACAAAGTTTTGACACAGATTCCGAAATCGGGCATTCAGAACATATAGCACGTTGCTGTAAGCAAGCACATTCTCATTCAAAGATGTAAGTTACTATGTAGGAACAAGTTTGTATAGGTATTTCAAAGATGCCCAGAACTGAGCTAAACGTTGTATGTCTCCAACTCCTAGAAATAACTTCATGCCCCATCTCCCTTACTTCCATAAATTAAGGATCACATAATTCCTAACAAAGTTTTGACACAGATTCCCAATTCGGGCATTCAGAACATATAGCACATTGCTGTAAGCAAGCACATTCTCATTCAAAGTTGCAAGTTACTATGTAGGAACAAGTTTGTATAGGTATTTCAAAGATGCCCAGAACTGAGCTAAACTTTGTATGTCTCCAACTCCTAGAAATAACGTCATGCCCCATCTCCCTTACTTCCAGCTAGTAAGGATCACATAATTCCTAACAAAGTCTTGACACAGTTTCCCAATTCGGGCATTCGGAACATATAGCACGTTGCTGTAAGCAAGCACATTCTCATTCAAAGTTGCAAGTTACTATGTAGGAACAAGTTTGTATAGGTATTTCAAAGATGCCCAGAACTGAGCTAAACGTTGTATGTCTCCAACTCATAGAAATAACTTCATGCCCCATCTCCCTTACTTCCATCTAGTAAGGATCACATAATTTCTAACAAAGATTTGACACAGATTCCGAATTCGGGCATTCAGAACATATAGCACGTTGCTGTAAGCAAGCACATTCTCATTCAGAGTTGCAAGTTACTACGTAGGAACAAGTTTGTATAGGTATTTCAAAGATGCCCAGAACTGAGCTAAACTTTGTATGTGTCCAACTCCTAGAAATAACGTCATGAACCATCTCCCTTATTTCCAGCTAGTAAGGATCACATAATTCCTAACAAAGTTTTGACACAGATTCCCAATTCGGGCATTCGGAACATATAGCACGTTGCTGTAAGCAAGCACATTCTCATTCAAAGTTGCAAGTTAGTATGTAGGAACAAGTTTGTATAGGTCTTTCAAAGATACCCAGAACTGTGCTAAACTTGGTATGTGTCCAACTCCTAGAAATAACTTCATGCCCCAACTCCCTTACTTCCAGCTAGTAAGGATCACATAATTCCTAAGAAAGTTTTGACACAGATTCCCAATTCGGGCATTCAGAACATATAGCACGTTGCTGTAAGCAAGCACATTCTCATTCAAAGATGCAAGTTACTATGTAAGAACAAGTTTGTATAGGTATTTCAAAGATGCCCAGAACTGAGCTAAACTTGGTATGTCTCCAACTCTTAGAAATAACTTCATGTCCCATCTCCCTTCCTTCCAGCTAGTGAGGATCACATAATTTCTAAGAAAGTTTTGACACAGATTACCAATTCGGGCATTCAGAACATATAGCACGTTGCTGTAAGCAAGCACATTCTCATTCAAAGTTGCAAGTTACTATGTAGGAACAAGTTTGTATAGGTATTTCAAAGATGCCCAGAACTGAGCTAAACCTTGTATGTCTCCAACTCCTAGGAATAACTTCATGCCCCATCTCCCTTACTTCCAGCTAGTAAGGATCACATTATTCCTAACAAACTTTTGACACAGATTCCCAATTCGGGCATTCGGAACATATAGCACGTTGCTGTAAGCAAACACATTATCATTCAAAGTTGCAAGTTACTATGTAGGAACAAGTTTGTATAGGTATTTCAAAGATGCGCAGAACTGAGCTAAACTTGGTATGTCTCCAACTCCTAGAATTAACTTCATGCCCCATCTCCCTTACTTCCAGCTAGTAAGGATCACATAATTCCTAACAAAGTTTTGACACAGATTCCCAATTCGGGCATTCAGAACATATAGCACGTTGCTGTAAGCAAGCACATTCTCATTCAAAGATGCAAGTTACTATGTAGGAACAAGTTTGTATAGGTATTTCAAAGATGCCCAGAACTGAGCTAAACTTGGTATGTGTCCACCTCCTAGAAATAACTTCATGCCCCATCTCCCTTACTTCCAGCTAGTAAGGATCACATAATTCCTAACAAACTTTTGACACAGATTCCCAATTCGGGCATTCAGAACATATAGCACGTTGCTGTAAGCAAGCACATTCTCATTCAAAGTTGCAAGTTACTATGTAGGAACAAGTTTGTATAGGTATTTCAAAGACGCCCAGAACAGAGCTAAACGTTGTATGTCTCCAACTCCTAGAAATAACTTCATGCCCCATCTCCCTTACTTCCAGCTAGTAAGGATCACATAATTCCTAACAATGTTTTGACACAAATTCCCAATTCGGGCATTCAGAACACATAGCACGTTGCTGTAAGCAAGCACATTCTCATTCAAAGTTGCAAGTTACTATGTAGGAACAAGTTTGTATAGGTATTTCAAAGATGCCCAGATCTGAGCTAACCTTGGTATGTCTCCAACTCCTAGAAATAACGTCATGCCCCATCTCCCTTACTTCCAGCTAGTAAGGATCACATAATTCCTAACAAAGTTTTGACACAGTTTCCCAATTCGGGCATTCGGAACATATAGCACGTTGCTGTAAGCAAGCACATTCTCATTCAAAGTTGCAAGTTACTAAGTAGGAACAAGTTTGTATAGGTATTTCAAAGATGCCCAGAACTGAGCTAAAGTGGGTATGTCTCCAACTCCTAG
Source organism: Diceros bicornis minor (assembly GCF_020826845.1). NCBI lineage: Eukaryota > Metazoa > Chordata > Mammalia > Perissodactyla > Rhinocerotidae > Diceros > Diceros bicornis. Next base: position 1,028,338 of record NW_026690857.1, on the reverse strand, counting down.
AAATAACTTCATGCCCCATCTCACTTACTTCCAGCTAGTAAGGATCACATAATTCCTAACAAAGTTTTGACACAGATTCCCAATTCGGGCATTCAGAACATAGAGCACGTTGCTGTAAGCAAGCACATTCTCATTCAAAGTCGCAAATTACTATGTAGGAACAAGTTTGTATAGGTATTTCAAAGATGCCCAGAACTGAGCTAAACGTTGTTTGTCTCCAACTCATAGAAATAACTTCATGCCCCATCTCCCTTATTTCCAGCTAGTAAGGATCACATAATTCCTAACAAACATTTGACACAGATTCCCAATTCGGGCATTCAGAACATTGAGCTCGTTGCTGTAAGCAAGCACATTCTCATTCAAAGTTGCAAATTACTATGTAGGAACAAGTTTGTATAGGTATTTCAAAGATGCCCAGAACTGAGCTAAACTTGGTATGTTTCCAACTCCTAGAAATAACTTCATGCCCCATCTCCCTTACTTCCAGCTAGTAAGGATCACATAATCCCTAACAAAGTTTTGACACAGATTCAGAATTCGGGCATTCAGAACATATAGCACGTTGCTGTAAGCAAGCACTTTCTCATTCAAAGTTGCAAGTTACAATGTAGGAACAAGTTTGTATAGGTATTTCAAAGATGCCCAGAACTGAGCTAAACTTGGTATGTCTCCAACTCCTAGAAATAACTTCATGCCCCATCTCCCTTACTTCCTGCTAGTAAGGATCACATAATTCCTAACAAAGTTTTGACACAGATTCCCAATTCGGGCATTCAGAACATAGAGCACGTTGCTGTAAGCAAGCACATTCTCATTCAACGTTGCAAGTTACTATGTAGGAACAAGTTTGTATAGGTTTTTCAAAGATGCCCAGAACTGAGCTAAACTTGGTATGTCTCCAACTCCTGGAAATAACTTCATGCCCCATCTCCCTTACTTCCAGGTAGTAAGGATCACATATTTCCTAACATAGTTTTGACACAGATTCCCAATTCGGGCATTCAGAACATATAGCACGTTGCTATAAGCAAGCACATTCTCATTCAAAGTTGCAAGTTACTATGTAGGAACAAGTTTGTATAGGTATTTCAAGGATGCCCAGAACTGTGCTAAACTTGGTATGTGTCCAACTCCTAGAAATAAATTCATGCCCCAACTCCCTTAATTCCAGCAAGTAAGGATCACATAATTCCTAACAAAGTTTTGACACAGATTCCGAAATCGGGCATTCAGAACATATAGCACGTTGCTGTAAGCAAGCACATTCTCATTCAAAGATGTAAGTTACTATGTAGGAACAAGTTTGTATAGGTATTTCAAAGATGCCCAGAACTGAGCTAAACGTTGTATGTCTCCAACTCCTAGAAATAACTTCATGCCCCATCTCCCTTACTTCCATAAATTAAGGATCACATAATTCCTAACAAAGTTTTGACACAGATTCCCAATTCGGGCATTCAGAACATATAGCACATTGCTGTAAGCAAGCACATTCTCATTCAAAGTTGCAAGTTACTATGTAGGAACAAGTTTGTATAGGTATTTCAAAGATGCCCAGAACTGAGCTAAACTTTGTATGTCTCCAACTCCTAGAAATAACGTCATGCCCCATCTCCCTTACTTCCAGCTAGTAAGGATCACATAATTCCTAACAAAGTCTTGACACAGTTTCCCAATTCGGGCATTCGGAACATATAGCACGTTGCTGTAAGCAAGCACATTCTCATTCAAAGTTGCAAGTTACTATGTAGGAACAAGTTTGTATAGGTATTTCAAAGATGCCCAGAACTGAGCTAAACGTTGTATGTCTCCAACTCATAGAAATAACTTCATGCCCCATCTCCCTTACTTCCATCTAGTAAGGATCACATAATTTCTAACAAAGATTTGACACAGATTCCGAATTCGGGCATTCAGAACATATAGCACGTTGCTGTAAGCAAGCACATTCTCATTCAGAGTTGCAAGTTACTACGTAGGAACAAGTTTGTATAGGTATTTCAAAGATGCCCAGAACTGAGCTAAACTTTGTATGTGTCCAACTCCTAGAAATAACGTCATGAACCATCTCCCTTATTTCCAGCTAGTAAGGATCACATAATTCCTAACAAAGTTTTGACACAGATTCCCAATTCGGGCATTCGGAACATATAGCACGTTGCTGTAAGCAAGCACATTCTCATTCAAAGTTGCAAGTTAGTATGTAGGAACAAGTTTGTATAGGTCTTTCAAAGATGCCCAGAACTGTGCTAAACTTGGTATGTGTCCAACTCCTAGAAATAACTTCATGCCCCAACTCCCTTACTTCCAGCTAGTAAGGATCACATAATTCCTAAGAAAGTTTTGACACAGATTCCCAATTCGGGCATTCAGAACATATAGCACGTTGCTGTAAGCAAGCACATTCTCATTCAAAGATGCAAGTTACTATGTAAGAACAAGTTTGTATAGGTATTTCAAAGATGCCCAGAACGGAGCTAAACTTGGTATGTCTCCAACTCTTAGAAATAACTTCATGTCCCATCTCCCTTCCTTCCAGCTAGTGAGGATCACATAATTTCTAAGAAAGTTTTGACACAGATTACCAATTCGGGCATTCAGAACATATAGCACGTTGCTGTAAGCAAGCACATTCTCATTCAAAGTTGCAAGTTACTATGTAGGAACAAGTTTGTATAGGTATTTCAAAGATGCCCAGAACTGAGCTAAACCTTGTATGTCTCCAACTCCTAGGAATAACTTCATGACCCATCTCCCTTACTTCCAGCTAGTAAGGATCACATTATTCCTAACAAACTTTTGACACAGATTCCCAATTCGGGCATTCGGAACATATAGCACGTTGCTGTAAGCAAACACATTATCATTCAAAGTTGCAAGTTACTATGTAGGAACAAGTTTGTATAGGTATTTCAAAGATGCGCAGAACTGAGCTAAACTTGGTATGTCTCCAACTCCTAGAAATAACTTCATGCCCCATCTCCCTTACTTCCAGCTAGTAAGGATCACATAATTCCTAACAAACTTTTGACACAGATTCCCAATTCGGGCATTCAGAACATATAGCACGTTGCTGTAAGCAAGCACATTCTCATTCAAAGATGCAAGTTACTATGTAGGAACAAGTTTGTATAGGTATTTCAAAGATGCCCAGAACTGAGCTAAACTTGGTATGTGTCCACCTCCTAGAAATAACTTCATGCCCCATCTCCCTTACTTCCAGCTAGTAAGGATCACATAATTCCTAACAAACTTTTGACACAGATTCCCAATTCGGGCATTCAGAACATATAGCACGTTGCTGTAAGCAAGCACATTCTCATTCAAAGTTGCAAGTTACTATGTAGGAACAAGTTTGTATAGGTATTTCAAAGACGCCCAGAACAGAGCTAAACGTTGTATGTCTCCAACTCCTAGAAATAACTTCATGCCCCATCTCCCTTACTTCCAGCTAGTAAGGATCACATAATTCCTAACAATGTTTTGACACAAATTCCCAATTCGGGCATTCAGAACACATAGCACGTTGCTGTAAGCAAGCACATTCTCATTCAAAGTTGCAAGTTACTATGTAGGAACAAGTTTGTATAGGTATTTCAAAGATGCCCAGAACTGAGCTAAACGTTGTGTGTCTCCAACTCCTAGAAATAACTTCATGCCCCATCTCCCTTACTTCCAGCTAGAAAGGATCACATAATTCCTAACAAAGTTTTGACACAGATTCCCAATTCGGGCCTTCAGAACATATAGCACGTTGCTGTAAGCAAGCACATTCTCATTCAAAGTTGCAAGTTACTATGTAGGAACAAGGTTGTATAGGTATTTCAAAGATGCCCAGAACTGAGCTAAACGTTGTATGTCTCCAACTCCTAGAAATAACTTCATGCCCCATCTCCCTTACTTCCATCTAGTAAGGATCACATAATTCCTAACAAATTTTTGACACAGATTCGCATTTCGGGCATTCAGAACATATAGCACGTTGCTGTAAGCAAGCACATTCTCATTCAACGTTGCAAGTTACTATGTAGGAAAAAGTTTGTATAGGTATTTTAAAGATGCCCAGAACTGAGCTAAACGTTGTATGTCTCCAACTCCTAGAAATAACTTCATGCCCCATCTCCCTTACTTCCAGCTAGTAAGGATCACATAATTCCTAACAAAGTTTTGACACAGATTCCCAATTCGGGCATGCAGAACATATAGCACGTTGCTGTAAGCAAGCACATTCTCATTCAAAGTTGCAAGTTACTATGTAGGAACAAGTTTGTATAGGTATTTCAAAGATGCCCAGAGTGAGCAAAACGTTGTATGTCTCCAACTCCTAGAAATAACTTCATGCCCCATCTCACTTACTTCCAGCTAGTAAGGATCACATAATTCCTAACAAACTTTTGACACAGATTCCCAATTCGGGCATTCAGAACATATAGCACGTTGCTCTAAGCAAGCACATTCTCATTCAACGTTGTAAGTTACTATGTAGGAACAAGTTTGTATAGGTATTTCAAAGATGCCCAGAACTGAGCTAAACGTTGTATGTCTCCAACTCCTAGAAATAACTTCATGCCCCATCTCCCTTACTTCCAGCTAGTAAGGATCACATAATTCCTAACAAAGTTTTGACACAGATTCCCAATTCGGGCATGCAGAACATATAGCACGTTGCTGTAAGCAAGCACATTCTCATTCAAAGTTGCAAGTTACTATGTAGGAACAAGTTTGTATAGGTATTTCAAAGAGCCCAGAACTGAGCTAAACTTAGTATGTGTCCAACTCCTAGAATTAACTTCATGCCCCATCTCCCTTACTTCCAGCTAGTAATGATCACATATTTCCTAACAAAGTTTTGACACAGATTCCCAATTCGGGCATTCGGAACATAGAGCACGTTGCTGTAAGCAAGCACATTCTCATTCAAAGTTGCAAGTTACTATGTAGGAACAAGTTTGTATAGGTATTTCAAAGATGCCCAGAACTGAGCTAAACGTTGTATGTCTCCAACTCCTAGAAATAACTTCATACCCCATCTCCCTTACTTCCGGCTAGTAAGGATCACAGAATTCCTAAGAAAGTTTTGACACAGATTTCGAATTAGGGCATTCAGAACATATAGCACGTTGCTGTAAGCAAGCACATTCTCATTCAAAGTTGCAAGTTACTATGTAGGAACAAGTTTGTATAGGTATTTCAAAGATGCCCAGAACTGAGCTAACCTTGGTATGTCTCCAACTCCTAGAAATAACTTCATGCCCCATCTCCCTTACTTCCAGCTAGTAAGGATCACATAATTCCTAACAAAGTTTTGACACAGATTCCCAATTCGGGCATTCAGAACATATAGCACGTTGCTGTAATCAAGCACATTCTCATTCAAAGTTGTAAGTTACTATGTAGGAACAAGTTTGTATAGGTATTTCAAAGATGCCCAGAACTGAGCTAAATGTTGTATGTCTCCATCTCCTAGAAATAACTTCATGCCCCATCTCCCTTACTTCCAGCTAGTAAGGATCACATAATTCCTAACAGAGTTTTGACACAGATTCCCAATTCGGGCATTCAGAACATATAGCACGTTGCTGTAAGCAAGCACATTCTCATTCAAAGTTGCAAGTTACTATGTAGGAACAAGTTTGTATAGGTATTTCAAAGATGCCCAGAACTGAGCTAAACTTCGTATGTCTCCAACTCCTAGAAATAACTTCATGCCCCATCTCCCTTACTTTCAGCTAGTAAGGATCACATAATTCCTAACAAAGTTTTGACACCGATTCCCAATTCGGGCATTCAGAACATATAGCACGTTGCTGTAAGCAAGCACATTCTCATTCAAAGTTGCAAGTTACTATGTAGGAACAAGTTTGTATAGGTATTTAAAAGATGCCCAGAACTGATCTAAACTTCGTATGTCTCCAACTCCTATACAAAACTTCATGCCCCATCTCCCTTACTTCCATCTAGTAAGGATCACATAGTTTCTAACAAAGTTTTGACACAGATTCCCAATTCGGGCATTCAGAACATATAGCACGTTGCTGTAAGCAAGCACATTCTCATTCAAAGTTGCAAGTTACTATGTAGGAACTAGTTTGTATAGGTATTTCAAAGATGCCCAGGACTGAGCTAAACTTGGTATGTCTCCAACTCCTAGAAATAACTTCATGCCCCGTCTCCCTTACTTCCAGCTAGTAAGGATCACATAATTCCTAACAAACTTTTGACACAGATTCCCAATTCGGGCATTCAGAACATATAGCACGTTGCTGTAAGCAAGCACATTCTCATTCAAAGTTGAAAGTTACTATGTAGGAACAAGTTTGTATAGGTATTTCAAAGATGCCCAGAACTGAGTAACCTTGGTATGTCTCCAACTCCTAGAAATAACTTCATGCCCCATCTCCCTTACTTCCAGCTAGTAAGGATCACATAATTCCTAACATAGTTTTGACACAGATTCCCAGTTCCGTCATTCAGAACATATAGCACGTTGCTGTAAGCAAGCACATTCTCATTCAAAGTTGCAAGTTACTATGTAGGAACAAGTTTGTATAGGTATTTCAAAGATGCCCAGAACTGAGCTAAACTTGTATGTCTCCAACTCCTAGAAATATCTTCATGCCCCATCTCCCTTACTTCCAGCTAGTAAGGATCACATAATTCCTAACAAAATTTTGACACAGATTCCCAATTCGGGGATTCAGAACATATAGCACGTTGCTGTAAGCAAGCACATTGTCATTCAAAGTTGCAAGTTACTATGTAGGAACAAGTTTGTATAGGTATTTCAAAGATGCCCAGAACTGAGCTAAAGTGGGTATGTCTCCAACTCCTAGACAAAACTTCATGCCCCATCTCCCTTACTTCCATCTAGTAAGGATCACATAATTTCTAACAAAGTTTTGACACAGATTCCCAATTCGGGCATTCAGAACATATAGCACGTTGCTGTAAGCAAGCACATTCTCATTCAAAGTTGCAAGTTACTATGTAGGAACTAGTTTGTATAGGTATTTCAAAGATGCCCAGAACTGAGCTAAACTTGGTATGTCTCCAACTCCTAGAAATAACTTCATGCCCCATCTCCCTTACTTCCAGCTAATAAGGATCACATAATTCCTAACAAAGTTTTGACACAGATTCCCAATTCGGGCATTCAGAACATATAGCACGTTGCTGTAAGCAAGCACATTCTCATTCAACGTTGCAAGTTACTATGTAGGAACAAGTTTGTATAGGTATTTCAAAGATGCCCAGAACTGTGCTAAACTTGGTATGTGTCCAACTCCTAGAAATAACTTCATGCCCCAACTCCCTTACTTCCAGCTAGTAAGGATCACATAATTCCTAACAAAGTTTTGACACAGATTCCCAATTCGGGCATTCAGAACATATAGCACGTTGCTGTAAGCAAGCACATTCTCATTCAAAGTTGCAAGTTACTATGTAGGAACAAGTTTGTATAGGTATTTCAAAGATGGCCAGAACTGAGCTAAAGGTTGTATGTCACCAACTCCTAGAAATAAATTCATGCCCCATCTCCCTTACTTCCAGCTAGTAAGGATCACATTATTCTTAACAAATTTTGACACAGATTCCCAATTCGGGCATTCAGAACATATAGCACGTTGTTGTAAGCAAACACATTCTCATTCAAAGTTGCAAGTTACTATGTAGGAACAAGTTTGTATAGGTATTTCAAAGATGCCCAGAACTGAGCTAAACTTGGTATGTCTCAAACTCCTAGAAATAACTTCATGCCCCATCTCCCTTACTTCCAGCTAGTAAGGAGCACATAATTCCTAACAAACTTTTGACACAGATTCCCAATTCGGGCATTCAGAACATATAGCACGTTGCTGTAAGCAAGCACATTCTCATTCAAAGTTGCAAGTTACTATGTAGGAACAAGTTTGTATAGGTATTTCAAAGATGCCCAGAACTGTGCTAAACTTGGTATGTCTCCAACTCCTAGAAATAACTTCATGCCCCATCTCCCTTACTTCCAGCTAGTAAGGATCACATAATTCCTAACAAAGTTTTGACACAGATTCCCAATTCGGGCATTCAGAACATATAGCACGTTGCTGTAAGCAAGCACATTCTCATTCAAAGTTGCAAGTTACTATGTAGGAACAAGTTTGTATAGGTATTTCAAAGATGCCCAGAACTGAGCTAAATGTTGTATGTCTCCATCTCCTAGAAATAACTTCATGCCCCATCTCCCTTACTTCCAGCTAGTAAGGATCACATAATTCCTAACAGAGTTTTGACACAGATTCCCAATTCGGGCATTCAGAACATATAGCACGTTGCTGTAAGCAAGCACATTCTCATTCAAAGTTGCAAGTTACTATGTAGGAACAAGTTTGTATAGGTATTTCAAAGATGCCCAGAACTGAGCTAAACTTCGTATGTCTCCAACTCCTAGAAATAACTTCATGCCCCATCTCCCTTACTTTCAGCTAGTAAGGATCACATAATTCCTAACAAAGTTTTGACACCGATTCCCAATTCGGGCATTCAGAACATATAGCACGTTGCTGTAAGCAAGCACATTCTCATTCAAAGTTGCAAGTTACTATGTAGGAACAAGTTTGTATAGGTATTTAAAAGATGCCCAGAACTGATCTAATCTTCGTATGTCTCCAACTCCTATACAAAACTTCATGCCCCATCTCCCTTACTTCCATCTAGTAAGGATCACATAGTTTCTAACAAAGTTTTGACACAGATTCCCAATTCGGGCATTCAGAACATATAGCACGTTGCTGTAAGCAAGCACATTCTCATTCAAAGTTGCAAGTTACTATGTAGGAACTAGTTTGTATAGGTATTTCAAAGATGCCCAGGACTGAGCTAAACTTGGTATGTCTCCAACTCCTAGAAATAACTTCATGCCCCGTCTCCCTTACTTCCAGCTAGTAAGGATCACATAATTCCTAACAAACTTTTGACACAGATTCCCAATTCGGGCATTCAGAACATATAGCACGTTGCTGTAAGCAAGCACATTCTCATTCAAAGTTGAAAGTTACTATGTAGGAACAAGTTTGTATAGGTATTTCAAAGATGCCCAGAACTGAGTAACCTTGGTATGTCTCCAACTCCTAGAAATAACTTCATGCCCCATCTCCCTTACTTCCAGCTAGTAAGGATCACATAATTCCTAACATAGTTTTGACACAGATTCCCAGTTCCGTCATTCAGAACATATAGCACGTTGCTGTAAGCAAGCACATTCTCATTCAAAGTTGCAAGTTACTATGTAGGAACAAGTTTGTATAGGTATTTCAAAGATGCCCAGAACTGAGCTAAACGTTGTGTGTCTCCAACTCCTAGAAATAACTTCTTTCCCCATCTCCCTCACTTCCAGCTAGTAAGGATCACATAATTCCTAACAAAGTTTTGACACAGATTCCCAATTCGGGCATTCAGAACATATAGCACGTTGCTGTAAACCAGCACATTCTCATTCAAAGTTGCAAGTTACTATGTAGGAACAAGTTTGTATAGGTATTTCAAAGATGCCCAGAACTGAGCTAAACGTTGTATGTCTCCAACTCCTAGAAATAACTTCATGCCCCATCTCACTTACTTCCAGCTAGTAAGGATCACATAATTCCTAACAAAGTTTTGACACAGAGTCCCAATTCGGGCATTCAGAACATATAGCACGTTGCTGTAAGCAAGCACATTCTCATTCAAAGATGCAAGTTACTATGTAGGAACAAGTTTGTATAGGTATTTCAAAGATGCCCATAACTGCGCTAAACTTGGTATGTGTCCAACTCCTAGAAATAACTTCATGCCTCATCTCCCTTACTTCCAGCTAGTAAGGATCACATAATTCCTAACACACTTTTGACACAGATTCCCAATTCGGGCATTCAGAACATATAGCACGTTGCTGTAAGCAAGCACATTCTCATTCAAAGTTGCAAGTTACTATGTAGGAACAAGTTTGTATAGGTATTTCAAAGATGCCCAGAACTGCGCTAAACTTGGTATGTGTCCAACTCCTAGAAATAACTTCATGCCCCATCTCCCTTACTTCCAGCTAGTAAGGATCACATAATTGCTAACAAAGTTTTGACACAGATTCCCAATTCGGGCATTCAGAACATATAGCACGTTGCTGTAAGCAAGCACATTCTCATTCAAAGTTGCAAGTTACTATGTAGGAACAAGTTTGTATAGGTATTTCAAAGATGCCCTTAACTGAGCTAAATTTGGTATGTCTCCAACTCCTGGAAATAACTTAATGCCCCATCTCCCTTTCTTCCATCTAGTAAGATCCCATAATTCCTAACAAAGTTTTGACACAGATTCCCAATTCGGGTATTCAGAACATATAGCACGTTGCTGTAAGAAAGCACATTCTCATTCAAAGTTGCAAGTTACTATGTAGGAACAAGTTTGTATAGGTACTTCAAAGATGCCCAGAACTGAGCTAAACGTTGTATTTCTCCAACTCCTAGAAATAACTTCATGCCCCATCTCCCTAACTTCCAGATAGTAAGGATCACATATTTCCTAACAAAGTTTTGACACAAATTCCCAATTCGGGCATTCAGAACATATAGCACGTTGCTGTAAGCAAGCACATTCTCATTCAAAGTTCCAAGTTACTATGTAGGAACAAGTTTGTATAGGTATTTCAAAGATGCCCAGAACTGAGCTAAACTTCTTATGTGTCCAACTCCTAGAAATAACTTCATGCCCCATCTCCCTTACTTCCAGCTAGTAAGGATCACATAATTCCTAACAAACTTTTGACACAGATTCCCAATTCGGGCATTCAGAACATATCGCACGTTGCTGTAAGCAAGCACATTCTCATTCAAAGTTGCAAGTTACTATGTAGGAACAAGTTTGTATAGGTATTTCAAAGATGCCCAGAACTGAGCTAAACTTTGTATGTCTCCAACTCCTAGAAATAACTTCATGCCCCATCTCCCTTACTTCCAGCTAGTAAGGATCACATAATTCCTAAGAAAGTTTTGAGACAGATTCCCAATTCGGGCATTCGGAACATATAGCACGTTGCTGTAAGCAAGCACATTCTCTTTCAAAGTTGCAAGTTACTATGTAGGAACAAGTTTGTATAGGTATTTCAAAGATGCCCAGAACTGTGCTAACCTTGGTATGTGTCCAACTCCTACAAATAACTTCATGCCCCAACTCCCTTACTTCCAGCTAGTAAGGATCACATAATTCCTAAGAAAGTTTTGACACAGATTCCCAATTCGGGCATTCAGAACATATAGCACATTGCTGTAAGCAAGCACATTCTCATTCAAAGATGCAAGTTACTATGTAGGAACAAGTTTGTATAGGTATTTCAAAGATGCCCAGAACTGAGCTAACATTGGTATGTCTCCAACTCCTAGAAATAACTTCGTGCCCCATCTCCCTTACTTCCAGCTAGTAAGGATCACATAATTCCTAACATAGTTTTGACACAGATTCCCAATTCGGGCATTCAGAACATATAGCACGTTGCTGTAAGCAAGCACATTCTCATTCAAAGTTGCAAGTTACTATGTAGGAACAAGTTTGTATAGGTATTTCAAAGATGCCCAGAACTGAGCTAAACGTTGTATGTCTCCAACTCCTAGAAATAACTTCATGTCCCATCTCCCTAACTTCCAGCTAGTAAGGATCACATAATTCCTAACAAAGTTTTGACAGAGATTCCCAATTCGGGCATTCAGAACATATAGCACGTTGCTGTAAGCAAGCACATTCTCATTCAAAGTTGCAAGTTACCTTATAGGAACAAGTTTGTATAGGTATTTCAAAGATGCCCAGAACTGAGCTACACTTGGTATGTCTCCAACTCCTAGAAATAACTTCATGCCCCATCTCACTTACTTCCAGCTAGTAAGGATCACATAATTCCTAACACACTTTTGACACAGATTCCCAATTCGGGCATTCAGAACATATAGCACGTTGCTGTAAGCAAGCACATTCTCATTCAAAGTTGCAAGTTACTATGTAGGATCAAGTTTGTATAGGTATTTCAAAGATGCCCAGAACTGAGCTAAACTTGGTGTGTCTCCAACTCCTAGAAATAACTTCATGCCCCATCTCCCTTACTTCCAGCTAGTAAGGATCACATAATTCCTAAACATAGTTTTGACACAGATCCCAATTCGGGCATTCAGAACATATAGCACGTTGCTGTAAGCAAGCACATTCTCATTCAAAGTTGCAAGTTACTATGTAGGAACAAGTTTGTATAGGTATTTCAAAGATGCCCAGAAATGAACTAAAGTGGGTATGTCTCCAACTCCTAGACAAAACTTCATGCCCCAACTCCCTTACTGCCAGCTAGTAAGGATCACAAAATTCCTAACAAAGTTTTGACACAGATTCCCAATTCGGGCATTCAGAACATATAGCACGTTGCTGTAAGCAAGCACATTCTCATTCAAAGTTGCAAGTTACTATGTAGGAACTAGTTTGTATAGGTATTTCAAAGATGCCAAGAACTGAGATAAACTTGGTATGTGTCCAACTCCTAGAAATAACTTCATGCCCCATCTCCCTTACTTCCAGCTAGTAAGGATCACATAATTCCTAACAAAGTTTTGACACAGATTCCCAATTCGGGCATTCAGAACATATAGCACGTTGCTGTAAGCAAGCACATTCTCATTCAATGTTGCAAGTTACTATGTAGGAACAAGATTGTATAGGTATTTCAAAGATGCCCAGAACTGAGTTAAACGTTGTATGTCTCCAACTCCTAGAAATAACTTCATGCCCCATCTCCCTAACTTCCAGCTAGTAAGGATCACATAATTCCTAACAAAGTTTTGACACAGATTCCCAATTCGGGCATTCAGAACATATAGCACGTTGCTGTAAGCAAGCACATTCTCATTCAAAGTTGCAAGTTACTATGTAGGAACAAGTTTGTATAGGTATTTCAAAGATGCCCAGAACTGAGCTAACCTTGGTGTGTCTCCAACTCCTAGAAATAAATTCATGCCCCATCTCCCTTACTTCCAGCTAGTAAGGATCACATTATTCCTAACATAGTTTTGACACAGATCCCAATTCGGGCATTCAGAACATATAGCACGTTGCTGTAAGCAAGCACATTCTCATTCAAAGTTGCAAGTTACTATGTAGGAACAAGTTTGTATAGGTATTTCAAAGATGCCCAGAAATGAACTAAAGTGGGTATGTCTCCAACTCCTAGACAAAACTTCATGTCCCAACTCCCTTACTGCCAGCTAGTAAGGATCACATAATTCCTAACAAAGTTTTGACACAGATTCCCAATTCGGGCATTCAGAACATATAGCACGTTGCTGTAAGCAAGCACATTCTCATTCAATGTTGCAAGTTACTATGTAGGAACAAGATTGTATAGGTATTTCAAAGATGCCCAGAACTGAGCTAAACGTTGTATGTCTCCAAATCCTAGAAATAACTTCATGCCCCATCTCCCTTACTTCCAGCTAGTAAGGATCACATAATTCCTAACAAAGTTTTGACAGAGATTCCCAATTCGGGCATTCAGAACATACAGCACGTTGCTGTAAGCAAGCACATTCTCATTCAAAGTTGCAAGTTACTATGTAGGAACAAGTTTGTATAGGTATTTCAAAGATGCCCAGAACTGAGCTAAACTTGGTATGTGTCCAACTCCTAGAAATAACTTCATGCCCCATCTCCCTTACTTCCAGCTAGTAAGGATCACATAATTCCTAACAAAGTTTTGACACAGATTCCCAATTCGGGCATTCAGAACATATAGCACGTTGCTGTAAGCAAGCACATTCTCATACAAAGTTGCAAGTTACTATGTAGGAACAAGTTTGTATAGGTATTTCAAAGATGCCCAGAAATGTACTAAACTTGGTATGTCTCCAACTCCTACAAATAACTTCATGCCCCAACTCCCTTACTTCCAGCTAGTAAGGATCACATAATTCCTAACAAAGTTTTGACACAGATTCCCAATTCGGGCATTCAGAACATATAGCACGTTGCTGTAAGCAAGCACATTCTCATTCAAAGATGCAAGTTACTATGTAGGAACAAGTTTGTATAGGTATTTCAAAGATGCCCAGAACTGAGCTAAACTTGGTATGTCTCCAACTCCTAGAAATAACTTCATGCCCCATCTCCCTTTAGTCCATCTAGTAAGATCCCATAATTCCTAACAAGTTTTGACACAGATTCCCAATTCGGGCATTCAGAACATATAGCACATTGCTGTAAGCAAGCACATTCTCATTCAAAGTTGCAAGTTACTAAGTAGGAACAAGTTTGTATAGGTATTTCAAAGACGTACAGAACTGAGCTAAAGTGGGTATGTCTCCAACTCTTAGACAAAACTTCATGCCCCATCTCCCTTACTTCCAGCCATTAAGGATCACATATTTCCTAACAAAGTTTTGACACAGATTCCCAATTCGGGCATTCAGAACATATAGCACGTTGCTGTAAGCAAGCACATTCTCAATCAAAGTTGCAAGTTACTATGTAGGAACAAGTTTGTATAGGTATTTCAAAGATGCCCAGAACTGAGCTAAAAGTTGTATGTCTCCAACTCCTAGAAATAACTTCATGCCCCATCTCCCTAACTTCCAGCTAGTAAGGATCACATAATTCCTAACAAAGTTTTGACACAGATTCCCAATTCGGGCATTCGGAACATATCGCACGTTGCTGTAAGCAAGCACATTCTCATTCAAAGTTGCAAGTTACTATGTAGGAACAAGTTTGTATAGGTATTTCAAAGATGCCCAGAACTGAGCTAAACTTTGTATGTCTCCAACTGCTAGAAATAACTTCATGCCCCATCTCCCTTACTTCCAGCTAGTAAGGATCACATAATTCCTAACAAAGTTTTGACACAGATTCCCAATTCGGGCATTCGGAACATATAGCACGTTGCTGTAAGCAAGCACATTCTCATTCAAAGTTGCAAGTTACTATGTAGGAACAAGTTTGTATAGGTATTTCAAAGATGCCCAGAACTGAGCTAAACGTTGTATGTCTCCAACTCCTAGAAATAACTTCATGCCCCATCTCCCTTACTTCCAGCTAGTAAGGATCACATAATTCCTAACAAACTTTTGACACAGATTCCCAATTCGGGCATTCGGAACATATAGCAGGTTGCTGTAAGCAAGCACATTCTCATTCAAAGTTGCAAGATACTATGTAGGAACAAGTTTGTATAGGTATTTCAAAGATGCCCAGAACTGTGCTAAACTTGGTATGTGTCCAACTCCTAGAAATAACTTCATGCCCCAACTCCCTTACTTCCAGCTAGTAAGGATCACATAATTCCTAACAAAGTTTTGACACAGATTCCCAATTCGGGCATTCAGAACATATAGCACGTTGCTGTAAGCAAGCACATTCTCATTCAACGTTGCAAGTTACTATGTAGGAAGAAGATTGTATAGGTATTTCAAAGATGCCCAGAACTGAGCTAAACGTTGTATGTCTCCAACTCCTAGAAATAACTTCATGCCCCATCTCCCTAACTTCCAGCTAGTAAGGATCACATAATTCCTAACAAAGTTTTGACAGAGATTCCCAATTCGGGCATTCAGAACATATAGCACGTTGCTGTAAGCAAGCACATTCTCATTCAAAGTTGCAAGTTACTATGTAGGAACAAGTTTGTATAGATATTTCAAAGATGCCCAGAACTGAGCTAAACTTGGTATGTGTCCAACTCCTAGAAATAACTTCATGCCCCATCTAGCTTAGTTCCAGCTAGTAACGATCACATAATTCCTAACAAAGTTTTGACACAGATTCCCAATTCGGGCATTCAGAACATATAGCACGTTGCTGTAAGCAAGCACATTCTCATTCAAAGTTGCAAGTTACTATGAAGGAACAAGTTTGTATAGGTATTTCAAAGATGCCCAGAACTGTACTAAACTTGGTATGTGTCCAACTCCTACAAATAACTTCATGCCCCAACTCCCTTACTTCCAGCTAGTAAGGATCACATAATTCCTAACAAAGTTTTGACACAGATTCCCAATTCGGGCATTCAGAACATATAGCACGTTGCTGTAAGCAAGCACATTCTCATTCAAAGTTGCAAGTTACTATGTAGGAACTAGTTTGTATAGGTATTTCAAAGATGCCCAGAACTGAGCTAAACTTGGTATGTGTCCAACTCCTAGAGATAACTTCATGCCCCATCTCCCTTACTTCCAGCTAGTAAGGATCACATAATTCCTAACAAAGTTTTGACACAGATTCCCAATTCGGGCATTCAGAACATATAGCACGTTGCTGTAAGCAAGCACATTCTCATTCAATGTTGCAAGTTACTATGTAGGAACAAGATTGTATAGGTATTTCAAAGATGCCCAGAACTGAGTTAAACGTTGTATGTCTCCAACTCCTAGAAATAACTTCATGCCCCATCTCCCTAACTTCCAGCTAGTAAGGATCACATAATTCCTAACAAAGTTTTGACACAGATTCCCAATTCGGGCATTCAGAACATATAGCACGTTGCTGTAAGCAAGCACATTCTCATTCAAAGTTGCAAGTTACTATGTAGGAACAAGTTTGTATACGTATTTCAAAGATGCCCAGAACTGAGCTAAACTTGGGATGTGTCCAACTCCTAGAAATAACTTCATGCCCCATCTCCCTTACTTCCAGCTAGTAAGGATCACATAATTCCTAACAAAGTTTTGACACAGATTCCCAATTCGGGCATTCAGAACATATAGCACGTTGCTGTAAGCAAGCACATTCTCATTCAAAGTTGCAAGTTACTATGTAGGAACAAGTTTGTATAGGTATTTCAAAGATGCCCAGAACTGTACTAAACTTGGTATGTCTCGCACTCCTACAAATAACTTCATGCCCCAACTCCCTTACTTCCAGCTAGTAAGGATGACATAATTCCTAACAAAGTTTTGACACAGATTCCCAATTCGGGCATTCAGAACATATAGCACGTTGCTGTAAGCAAGCACATTCTCATTCAAAGATGCAAGTTACTATGTAGGTACAAGTTTGTATAGGTATTTCAAAGTTGCCCAGAACTGAGCTAAACTTGGTATGTGTCCAACTCCTAGAAATAACTTCATGCCCCATCTCCCTTACTTCCAGCTAGTAAGGATCACATAATTTCTAAGAAACTTTTGACACAGATTCCCAATTCGGGCATTCAGAACATATAGCACGTTTCTGTAAGCAAGCACATTCTCATTCAAAGTTGCAAGTTACTATGTAGGAACAAGTTTGTATAGGTATTTCAAAGATGCCCAGAAATGAACTAAAGTGGGTATGTCTCCAACTCCTAGACAAAACTTCATGCCCCAACTCCCTTACTGCCAGCTAGTAAGGATCACATAATTCCTAACAAAGTTTTGACACAGATTCCCAATTCGGGCATTCAGAACATATAGCACGTTGCTGTAGGCAAGCACATTCTCATTCAATGTTGCAAGTTACTATGTAGGAACAAGATTGTATAGGTATTTCAAAGATGCCCAGAACTGAGCTAAACGTTGTATGTCTCCAAATCCTAGAAATAACTTCATGCCCCATCTCCCTTACTTCCAGCTAGTAAGGATCACATAATTCCTAACAAAGTTTTGACAGAGATTCCCAATTCGGGCATTCAGAACATATAGCACGTTGCTGTAAGCAAGCACATTCTCATTCAAAGTTGCAAGTTACTATGTAGGAACAAGTTTGTATAGGTATTTCAAAGATGCCCAGAACTGAGCTAAGCGTTGTATGTCTCCAACTCCTAGAAATAACTTCATGCCCCATCTCCCTTACTTCCAGCTAGTAAGGATCACATAATTCCTAACAAAGTTTTGACACAGATTCCCAATTCGGGCATTCAGAACATATAGCACGTTGCTGTAAGCAAGCACATTCTCATACAAAGTTGCAAGTTACTATGTAGGAACAAGTTTGTATAGGTATTTCAAAGATGCCCAGAACTGTACTAAACTTGGTATGTCTCCAACTCCTACAAATAACTTCATGCCCCAACTCCCTTACTTCCAGCTAGTAAGGATCACATAATTCCTAACAAAGTTTTGACACAGATTCCCAATTCGGGCATTCAGAACATATAGCACGTTGCTGTAAGCAAGCACATTCTCATTCAAAGATGCAAGTTACTATGTAGGAACAAGTTTGTATAGGTATTTCAAAGATGCCCAGAACTGAGCTAAACTTGGTATGTCTCCAACTCCTAGAAATAACTTCATGCCCCATCTCCCTTTCGTCCATCTAGTAAGATCCCATAATTCCTAACAAGTTTTGACACAGATTCCCAATTCGGGCATTCAGAACATATAGCACGTTGCTGTAAGCAAGCACATTCTCATTCAAAGTTGCAAGTTACTATGTAGGAACAAGTTTGTATAGGTATTTCAAAGATGCCCAGAACTGTGCTAAACTTGGTATGTGTCCAACTCCTAGAAATAACTTCATGCCCCAACTCCCTTACTTTCAGCTAGTAAGGATAACATAATTCCAAGAATGTTTTGACACAGATTCCCAATTCGGGCATTCAGAACATATAGCACGTTGCTGTAAGCAAGCACAGTCTCATTCAAAGATGCAAGTTACTATGTGGGAACAAGTTTGTATAGGACTTTCAAAGATGCCTAGAACTGAGCTAAACATGGTTTGTCTCCAACTCCTAGAAATAACTTCATGCCCCATCTCCCTTACTTCCAGCTAGTAAGCATCACATAAATTCTAAGAAAGTTTTGACACAGATTCCCAATTCGGGCATTCAGAACATATAGCACGTTGCTGTAAGCAAGCACATTCTCATTCAAAGTTGCAAGTTACTATGTAGGAACAAGTTTGTATAGGTATTTCAAAGATGCCCAGAACTGTGCTAAACTTGGTATGTGTCCAACTCCTAGAAATAACTTCATGCCCCAACTCTCTTACTTCCAGCTAATAAGGATCACATAATTCCTAACAAAGTTTTAACACAGATTCCCAATTCGGGCATTCAGAACATATAGCACGTTGCTGTAAGCAAGCACATTCTCATTCAAAGATGCAAGTTACTATGTGGGAACAAGTTTGTATAGGTATTTCAAAGATGCCCAGAACTGAGCTAAACGTTGTATGTGTGCAACTCCTAGAAATAACTTCATGCCCCATCTCCCTTACGTCCAGCTACTAAGGATCACATAATTCTTAACAAAGTTTTGAAACAGATTCCCAATTCGGGCATTCAGAACATATAGCTCGTTGCTGTAAGCAAGCACATGCTCATTCAAAGTTGCAAGTTACTATGTAGGAACAAGTTTGTATAGGTATTTCAAAGATGCCCAGAACTGAGCGAAACTTGGTATGTCTACAACTCCTAGAAATATCTTCATGCCCCATTTCACTTACTTCCAGCTAGTAAGGATCCCATAATTCCTAACAAAATTTTGACACAGATTCCCAATTCGGGCATTCAGAACATATAGCACGTTGCTGTAAGCAAGCACATTCTCATTCAAAGTTGCAAGTTACTAAGTAGGAGCAAGTTTGTTTAGGTATTTCAAAGATGGCCAGAACTGAGCTAAAGTGGGTATGTCTCAAACTCCTAGACAAAAGTTCATGCCCCAGCTCCCGTACTTCCAGCCATTAAGGATCACATAATTCCTAACAAAGTTTTGACACAGATTCCCAATTCGGGCATTCAGAACATAAAGCACGTTGCTGTAAGCAAGCACATTCTCATTCAACGTTGCAAGTTACTATGTAGGAACAAGTTTGTATAGGTATTTCAAAGATGCCCAGAACTGAGCTAAACGTTGTATGTCTCCAACTCCTAGAAATAACTTCATGCCCCATCTCCCTAACTTCCAGCTAGTAAGGATCACATAATTCCTAACAAAGTTTTGACACAGATTCCCAATTCGGGCATTCAGAACATATAGCACGTTGCTGTAAGCAAACACATTCTCATTCAAAGTTGCAAGTACTATGTAGGAACAAGTTTGTATAGGTATTTCAAAGATGCCCAGAACTGAGCTAAACTTTGTATGTCTCCAACTCCTAGAAATAACTTCATGCCCCATCTCCCTTACTTCCAGCTAGTAAGGATCACATAATTCCTAACAAAGTTTTGACACAGATTCCCAATTCGGGCATTCGGAACATATAGCACGTTGCTGTAAGCAAGCACATTCTCATTCAAAGTTGCAAGTTACTATGTAGGAACAAGTTTGTATAGGTATTTCAAAGATGTTCAGAACTGTGCTAAACATGGTATGTGTCCAACTCCTAGAAATAACTTCATGCCCCAACTCCCTTACTTCCAGCTAGTAAGGATCACATAATTCCTAACAAAGTTTTGACACAGATTCCCAATTCGGGCATTCAAAACATATAGCACGTTGCTGTAAGCAAGCACATTCTCATTCAAAGATGCAAGTTACTATGTGGGAACAAGTTTGTATAGGTATTTCAAAGATGCCCAGAACTGAGCTAAACTTGGTATGTCTCCAACTCCTAGAAATAACTTCATGCCCCATCTCCCTTACTTCCAGCTAGTAAGGATCACATAATTTCTAAGAATGTTTTGACACAGATTCCCAATTCGGGCATTCAGAACATATAGCACGTTGCTGTAAGCAAGAACATTCTCATTCAAAGTTGCAAGTTACTATGTAGGAACAAGTTTGTATAGGTATTTCAAAGATGCCCAGAACTCTGCTAAACTTGGTATGTGTCCAACTCCTAGAAATAACTTCATGCCCCAACTCCCTTACTTCCAGCTAGTAAGGATCACATAATTCCTAACAAAGTTTTGACACAGATTCCCAATTCGGGCATTCAGAACATATAGCACGTTGCTGTAAGCAAGCACATTATCATTCAAAGATGCAAGTCACTATGTAGGAACAAGTTTGTATAAGTATTTCAAAGATGCCCAGAACTGAGCTAACTTTGTATGTCTCTAACTCCTAGAAATAACTTCATGCCCCATCTCCCTTACTTCCAACTAGTAAGGATCACATAAATTCTAAGAAAGTTTTGACACAGATTCCCAATTCGGGCATTCAGAACAAATAGCACGTTGCTGTAAGCAAGCACATTCTCATTCAAAGTTGCAAGTTACTATGTAGGAACAAGTTTGTATAGGTATTTCAAAGATGCCCAGAACTGAGCTAAACTTGGTATGTCTACGACTCCTAGAAATATCATCATGCCCCATCTCACTTACTTACAGCTAGTAAGGATCACATACTTCCTAACAAAGTTTTGACACAGATTCCCAATTCGGGCATTCAGAACATATAGCACGTTGCTGTAAGCAAGCACATTCTCATTCAACGTTGCAAGTTACTATGTAGGAACAAGTTTGTATAGGTATTTCAAAGATGCCCAGAACTGAGCTAAAGGTTGTATGTCTCCAACTCCTAGAAATAACATCATGCCCCATCTCCCTAACTTCCAGCTAGTAAGGATCACATAATTCCTAACAAAGTTTTGACACAGATTCCAAATTCGGGCACTCAGAACATATAGCACGTTGCTGTAAGCAAGCACATTCTCATTCAAAGTTGCAAGTTACTATGTAGGAACAAGTTTGTATAGGTATTTCAAAGATGCCCAGAACTGAGCTAAACTTGGGATGTGTCCAACTCCTAGAAATAACTTCATGCCCCATCTCCCTTACTTCCAGCTAGTAAGGATCACATAATTCCTAACAAAGTTTTGACACAGATTCCCAATTCGGGCATTCAGAACATATAGCACGTTGCTGTAAGCAAGCACATTCTCATTCAAAGTTGCAAGTTAGTATGTAGGAACAAGTTTGTATAGGTATTTCAAAGATGCCCAGAACTGAGCTAAACTTGGTATGTCTCCAACTCCTAGAAATAACTTCATGCCCCATCTCCCTTACTTCCAGCTAGTAAGGATCACATAATTCCTAACAAAGTTTTGACACAGATTCCGAATTCGGGGATTCAGTACATATAGCACGTTGCTGTAAGCAAGCACATTCTCATTCAAAGTTGCAAGTTACTGTGTAGGAACAAGTTTGTATAGGTATTTCAAAGATGCCCAGAACTGAGCTAAACGTTGTATGTCTCCAACTCCTAGAAATATCTTCATGCCCCATCTCTCTTACTTCCAGCTAGTAAGGATCACATAATTCCTAACAAAGTTTTGACACAGATTCCCAATTCGGGCATTCGGAACATATAGCTCGTTGCTGTAAGCAAGCACATTCTCATTCAAAGTTGCAAGTTACTATGTAGGAACAAGTTTGTATAGGTATTTCAAAGATGTTCAGAACTGTGCTAAACTTGGTATGTGTCCAACTCCTAGAAATAACTTCATGCCCCAACTCCCTTACTTCCAGCTAGTAAGGATCACATAATTCCTAACAAAGTTTTGACACAGATTCCCAATTCGGGCATTCAAAACATATAGCACGTTGCTGTAAGCAAGCACATTCTCATTCAAAGATGCAAGTTACTATGTGGGAACAAGTTTGTATAGGTATTTCAAAGATGCCCAGAACTGAGCTAAACTTGGTATGTCTCCAACTCCTAGAAATAACTTCATGCCCCATCTCCCTTACTTCCAGCTAGTAAGGATCACATAATTTCTAAGAATGTTTTGACACAGATTCCCAATTCGGGCATTCAGAACATATAGCACGTTGCTGTAAGCAAGAACATTCTCATTCAAAGTTGCAAGTTACTATGTAGGAACAAGTTTGTATAGGTATTTCAAAGATGCCCAGAACTGTGCTAAACTTGGTATGTGTCCAACTCCTAGAAATAACTTCATGCCCCAACTCCCTTACTTCCAGCTAGTAAGGATCACATAATTCCTAACAAAGTTTTGACACAGATTCCCAATTCGGGCATTCAGAACATATAGCACGTTGCTGTAAGCAAGCACATTCTCATTCAAAGATGCAAGTCACTATGTAGGAACAAGTTTGTATAAGTATTTCAAAGATGCCCAGAACTGAGCTAACATTGTATGTCTCTAACTCCTAGAAATAACTTCATGCCCCATCTCACTTACTTCCAACTAGTAAGGATCACATAAATTCTAAGAATGTTTTGACACAGATTCCCAATTCGGGCATTCAGAACAAATAGCACGTGGCTGTAAGCAAGCACATTCTCATTCAAAGTTGCAAGTTACTATGTAGGAACAAGTTTGTATAGGTATTTCAAAGTTGCCCAGAACTGAGCTAAACTTGGTATGTCTACAACTCCTAGAAATATCAACATGCCCCATCTCACTTACTTACAGCTAGTAAGGATCACATACTTCCTAACAAAGTTTTGACACAGATTCCCAATTCGGGCATTCAGAACATATAGCACGTTGCTGTAAGCAAGCACATTCTCATTCAACGTTGCAAGTTACTATGTAGGAACAAGTTTGTATAGGTATTTCAAAGATGCCCAGAACTGAGCTAAACGTTGTATGTCTCCAACTCCTAGAAATAACTTCATGCCCCATCTCCCTAACTTCCAGCTAGTAAGGATCACATAATTCCTAACAAAGTTTTGACACAGATTCCAAATTCGGGCACTCAGATCATATAGCACGTTGCTGTAAGCAAGCACATTCTCATTCAAAGTTGCAAGTTACTATGTAGGAACAAGTTTGTATAGGTATTTCAAAGATGCCCAGAACTGAGCTAAACTTGGGATGTGTCCAACTCCTAGAAATAACTTCATGTCCCATCTCCCTTACTTCCAGCTAGTAAGGATCACATAATTCCTAACAAAGTTTTGACACAGATTCCTAATTCGGGCATTCAGAACATATAGCACGTTGCTGTAAGCAAGCACATTCTCATTCAAAGTTGCAAGTTAGTATGTAGGAACAAGTTTGTATAGGTTTTTCAAAGATGCCCAGAACTGAGCTAACCTTGGTATGTCTCAAACTCCTAGAAATAACTTCATGCCCCATCTCCCTTACTTCCAGCTAGTAAGGATCACATAATTCCTAACAAAGTTTTGACACAGATTCCCAATTCGGGCATTCAAAACTTATAGCACGTTGCTGTAAGCAAGCACATTCTCATTCAAAGATGCAAGTTACTATGTGGGAACAAGTTTGTATAGGTATTTCAAAGATGCCCAGAACTGTGCTAAACTTGGTATGTGTCCAACTCCTAGAAATAACTTCATGCCCCAACTCCCTTACTTCCAGCTAGTAAGGATCACATAATTCCTAACAAAGTTTTGACACAGATTCCCAATTCGGGCATTCAGAACATATAGCACGTTGCTGTAAGCAAGAACATTCTCATTCAAAGATGCAAGTTACTATGTAGGAACAAGTTTGTATAGGTATTTCAAAGATGCCCAGAACTGTGCTAAACTTGGTATGTGTCCAACTCCTAGAAATAACTTCATGCCCCAACTCCCTTACTTCCAGCTAGTAAGGATCACATAATTCCTAACAAAGTTTTGACACAGATTCCCAATTCGGGCATTCAGAACATATAGCACGTTGCTGTAAGCAAGCACATTCTCATTCAAAGATGCAAGTCACTATGTAGGAACAAGTTTGTATAAGTATTTCAAAGATGCCCAGAACTGAGCTAACATTGTATGTCTCTAACTCCTAGAAATAACTTCACGCCCCATCTCCCTTACTTCCAACTAGTAAGGATCACATAAATTCTAAGAAAGTTTTGACACAGATTCCCAATTCGGGCATTCAGAACAAATAGCACGTGGCTGTAAGCAAGCACATTCTCATTCAACGTTGCAAGTTACTATGTAGGAACAAGTTTGTATAGGTATTTCAAAGATGCCCAGAACTGAGCTAAACGTTGTATGTCTCCAACTCCTAGAAATAACTTCATGCCCCATCTCCCTAACTTCCAGCTAGTAAGGATCACATAATTCCTAACAAAGTTTTGACACAGATTCCAAATCGGGCACTCAGAACATATAGCACGTTGCTGTAAGCAAGCACATTCTCATTCAAAGTTGCAAGTTACTATGTAGGAACAAGTTTGTATAGGTATTTCAAAGATGCCCAGAACTGAGCTAAACTTGGGATGTGTCCAACTCCTAGAAATAACATCATGCCCCATCTCCCTTACTTCTAGCTAGTAAGGATCACATAATTCCTAACAAAGTTTTGACACAGATTCCTAATTCGGGCATTCAGAACATATAGCACGTTGCTGTAAGCAAGCACATTCTCATTCAAAGTTGCAAGTTAGTATGTAGGAACAAGTTTGTATAGGTTTTTCAAAGATGCCCAGAACTGAGCTAACCTTGGTATGTCTCAAACTCCTAGAAATATCTTCATGCCCCATCTCCCTTACTTCCAGCTAGTAAGGATCACATAATTCCTAACAAAGTTTTGACACAGATTCCCAATTCGGGCATTCAGTACATATAGCACGTTGCTGTAAGCAAGCACATTCTCATTCAAAGTTGCAAGTTACTATGTAGGAACAAGTTTGTATAGGTATTTCAAAGATGCCCAGAACTGAGCTAAACGTTGTATGTCTCCAACTCCTAGAAATATCTTCATGCCCCATCTCTCTTACTTCCAGCTAGTAAGGATCACATAATTCCTAACAAAGTTTTGACACAGATTCCCAAGTCGGGCATTCAGAACATATAGCACGTTGCTGTAAGCAAGCACATTCTCATTCAAAGTTGCAAGTTACTATGTACGAACAAGTTTGTATAGGTATTTCAAAGATGCCCAGAACTGTGCTAAACTTGGTATGTGTCCAACTCCTAGAAATAACTTCATGCCCCATCTCCCATACTTCCAGCTAGTAAGGATCACATAATTCCTAACAAAGATTTGACACAGATTCCCAATTCGGGCACTCAGAACATATAGCACGTTGCTGTAAGCAAGCACATTCTCATTCAAAGTTGCAAGTTAGTATGTAGGAACAAGTTTGTATAGGTATTTCAAAGTTGCCCAGAACTGAGCTAACCTTGGTATGTCTCCAACTCCTAGAAATAACTTCATGCCCCATCTCCCTTACTTCCAGCTAGTAAGGATCACATAATTCCTAACAAAGTTTTGACACAGATTCCCAATTCGGGCATTCAGAACATATAGCACGTTGCTGTAAGCAAGCACATTCTCATTCAAAGTTGCAAGTTACTATGTAGGAACAAGTTTGTATAGGTATTTCAAAGATGCCCAGAACTGAGCTAAACGTTGTATGTCTCCAACTCATAGAAATAACTTCATGCCCCATCTCCCTTACTTCCAGCTAGTAAGGATCACATAATTTCTAAGAAAGTTTTGACACAGATTCCCAATTCGGGCATTCAGAACATATAGCACGTTGCTGTAAGCAAGCACATTCTCATTCAAAGTTGCAAGTTACTATGTAGAAACAAGTTTGTATAGGTATTTCAAAGATGCCCAGAAGTGAGCTAAACCTTGGTATGTGTCCAAGTCCTTGAAATAACTTCATGCCCCATCTCCCTTACTTCCAGCTAGTAAGGATCACATAATTCCTAACAAAGTTTTGACACAGATTCCCAATTCGGGCATTCAGAACATATAGCACGTTGCTGTAAGCAAACACATTCTCATTCAAAGTTGCAAGTACTATGTAGGAACAAGTTTGTATAGGTATTTCAAAGATGCCCAGAACTGAGCTAAACTTTGTATGTCTCCAACTCCTAGAAATAACTTCATGCCCCATCTCCCTTACTTCCAGCTAGTAAGGATCACATAATTCCTAACAAAGTTTTGACACAGATTCCCAATTCGGGCATTCGGAACATATAGCTCGTTGCTGTAAGCAAGCACATTCTCATTCAAAGTTGCAAGTTACTATGTAGGAACAAGTTTGTATAGGTATTTCAAAGATGTTCAGAACTGTGCTAAACTTGGTATGTGTCCAACTCCTAGAAATAACTTCATGCCCCAACTCCCTTACTTCCAGCTAGTAAGGATCACATCATTCCTAACAAAGTTTTGACACAGATTCCCAATTCGGGCATTCAAAACATATAGCACGTTGCTGTAAGCAAGCACATTCTCATTCAAAGATGCAAGTTACTATGTGGGAACAAGTTTGTATAGGTATTTCAAAGATGCCCAGAACTGAGCTAAACTTGGTATGTCTCCAACTCCTAGAAATAACTTCATGCCCCATCTCCCTTACTTCCAGCTAGTAAGGATCACATAATTTCTAAGAATGTTTTGACACAGATTCCCAATTCGGGCATTCAGAACATATAGCACGTTGCTGTAAGCAAGAACATTCTCATTCAAAGTTGCAAGTTACTATGTAGGAACAAGTTTGTATAGGTATTTCAAAGATGCCCAGAACTGTGCTAAACTTGGTATGTGTCCAACTCCTAGAAATAACTTCATGCCCCAACTCCCTTACTTCCAGCTAGTAAGGATCACATAATTCCTAACAAAGTTATGACACAGATTCCCAATTCGGGCATTCAGAACATATAGCACGTTGCTGTAAGCAAGCACATTCTCATTCAAAGATGCAAGTCACTATGTAGGAACAAGTTTGTATAAGTATTTCAAAGATGCCCAGAACTGAGCTAACATTGTATGTCTCTAACTCCTAGAAATAACTTCATGCCCCATCTCCCTTACTTCCAACTAGTAAGGATCACATAAATTCTAAGAATGTTTTGACACAGATTCCCAATTCGGGCATTCAGAACAAATAGCACGTGGCTGTAAGCAAGCACATTCTCATTCAAAGTTGCAAGTTACTATGTAGGAACAAGTTTGTATAGGTATTTCAAAGATGCCCAGAACTGAGCTAAACTTGGTATGTCTACAACTCCTAGAAATATCATCATGCCCCATCTCACTTACTTACAGCTAGTAAGGATCACATACTTCCTAACAAAGTTTTGACACAGATTCCCAATTCGGGCATTCAGAACATATAGCACGTTGCTGTAAGCAAGCACATTCTCATTCAACGTTGCAAGTTACTATGTAGGAACAAGTTTGTATAGGTATTTCAAAGATGCCCAGAACTGAGCTAAACGTTGTATGTCTCCAACTCCTAGAAATAACTTCATGCCCCATCTCCCTATCTTCCAGCTAGTAAGGATCACATAATTCCTAACAAAGTTTTGACACAGATTCCAAATTCGGGCACTCAGAACATATAGCACGTTGCTGTAAGCAAGCATATTCTCATTCAAAGTTGCAAGTTACTATGTAGGAACAAGTTTGTATAGGTATTTCAAAGATGCCCAGAACTGAGCTAAACTTGGTATGTCTACAACTCCTAGAAATATCATCATGCCCCATCTCACTTACCTACAGCTAGTAAGGATCACATACTTCCTAACAAAGTTTTGACACAGATTCCCAATTCGGGCATTCAGAACATATAGCACGTTGCTGTAAGCAAGCACATTCTCATTCAACGTTGCAAGTTACTATGTAGGAACAAGTTTGTATAGGTATTTCAAAGATGCCCAGAACTGAGCTAAACTTGGGATGTGTCCAACTCCTAGAAATAACTTCATGCCCCATCTCCCTTACTTCCAGCTAGTAAGGATCACATAATTCCTAACAAAGTTTTGACACAGATTCCTAATTCGGGCATTCAGAACATATAGCACGTTGCTGTAAGCAAGCACATTCTCATTCAAAGTTGCAAGTTAGTATGTAGGAACAAGTTTGTATAGGTTTTTCAAAGATGCCCAGAACTGAGCTAACCTTGGTATGTCTCAAACTCCTAGAAATAACTTCATGCCCCATCTCCCTTACTTCCAGCTAGTAAGGATCACATAATTCCTAACAAAGTTTTGACACAGATTCCCAATTCGGGCATTCAAAACATATAGCACGTTGCTGTAAGCAAGCACATTCTCATTCAAAGATGCAAGTTACTATGTGGGAACAAGTTTGTATAGGTATTTCAAAGATGCCCAGAACTGTGTTAAACTTGGTATGTGTCCAACTCCTAGAAATAACTTCATGCCCCAACTCCCTTACTTCCAGCTAGTAAGGATCACATAATTCCTAACAAAGTTTTGACACAGATTCCCAATTCGGGCATTCAGAACATATAGCACGTTGCTGTAAGCAAGAACATTCTCATTCAAAGATGCAAGTTACTATGTAGGAACAAGTTTGTATAGGTAGTTCAAAGATGCCCAGAACTGTGCTAAACTTGGTATGTGTCCAACCCCTAGAAATAACTTCATGCCCCAACTCCCTTACTTCCAGCTAGTAAGGATCACATAATTCCTAACAAAGTTTTGACACAGATTCCCAATTCGGGCATTCAGAACATATAGCACGTTGCTGTAAGCAAGCACATTCTCATTCAAAGATGCAAGTCACTATGTAGGAACAAGTTTGTATAAGTATTTCAAAGATGCCCAGAACTGAGCTAACATTGTATGTCTCTAACTCCTAGAAATAACTTCATGCCCCATCTCCCTTACTTCCAACTAGTAAGGATCACATAAATTCTAAGAAAGTTTTGACACAGATTCCCAATTCGGGCATTCAGAACAAATAGCACGTGGCTGTAAGCAAGCACATTCTCATTCAACGTTGCAAGTTACTATGTAGGAACAAGTTTGTATAGGTATTTCAAAGATGCCCAGAACTGAGCTAAACGTTGTATGTCTCCAACTCCTAGAAATAACTTCATGCCCCATCTCCCTAACTTCCAGCTAGTAAGGATCACATAATTCCTAACAAAGTTTTGACACAGATTCCTAATTCGGGCATTCAGAACATATAGCACGTTGCTGTAAGCAAGCACATTCTCATTCAAAGTTGCAAGTTAGTATGTAGGAACAAGTTTGTATAGGTTTTTCAAAGATGCCCAGAACTGAGCTAACCTTGGTATGTCTCAAACTCCTAGAAATATCTTCATGCCCCATCTCCCTTACTTCCAGCTAGTAAGGATCACATAATTCCTAACAAAGTTTTGACACAGATTCCCAATTCGGGCATTCAGTACATATAGCACGTTGCTGTAAGCAAGCACATTCTCATTCAAAGTTGCAAGTTACTATGTAGGAACAAGTTTGTATAGGTATTTCAAAGATGCCCAGAACTGAGCTAAACTTGGTATGTGTCCAATTCCTAGAAATAACTTCATGCCCCATCTCCCTTACTTCCAGCTAGTAAGGATCACAGAATTCCTAACAAAATTTTGACACAGATTCCCAATTCGGGCATTCAGAACATAGAGCACGTTGCTGTAAGCAAGCACATTCTCATTCAAAGTTGCAAGTTACTATGTAGGAACAAGTTTGTATAGGTATTTCAAAGATGCCCAGAACTGAGCTAAACGTTGTATGTCTCCAACTAATAGAAATAACTTCATGCCCCATCTCCCTTACTTCCAGTTACTAAGGATCACATAATTCCTAACAAAGTTTTGACAGAGATTCCCAATTCGGGCATTCAGAACATATAGCACGTTGCTGTAAGCAAGCACATTCTCATTCAAAGTTGCAAGTTACTATGTAGGAACAAGTTTGTATAGGTATTTCAAAGATGCCCAGAACTGTGCTAAACTTGGTATGTGTCCAACTCCTAGAAATAACTTCATGCCTCAACTCCCTTACTTCCAGCTAGTAAGGATCACATAATTCCTAAGAAAGTTTTGACACAGATTCCCAATTCGGGCATTCAGAACATATAGCACGTTGCTGTAAGCAAGCACATTCTCATTCAAAGTTGGAAGTTACTATGTAGGAACAAGTTTGTATAGGTATTTCAAAGCTGCCCAGAACTGAGCTAAACGTTGTATGTCTCAAACTCCTAGAAATAACTTCATGCCCCATCTCCCTTACTTCCAGCTAGTAAGGATCACATAATTCCTAAGAAAATTTTGACACAGAATCCCAATTCTGGCATTCAGAACATATAGCACGTTGATGTAAGCAAGCACATTCTCATTCAATGTTGCAAGTTACAATGTGGGAACAAGTTTGTATAGGTATTTCAAAGATGCCCAGAACTGAGCTAACGTTGTATGTGTCCAACTCCTAGAAATAACTTCATGCCCCATCTCCCTTACTTCCAGCTAGTAAGGATCACATAATTCCTAACAAAGTTTTGACACAGATTCCCAATTCGGGCATTCAGAACATATAGCACGTTGCTGTAAGCAAGCACATTCTCATTCAAAGTTGCAAGTTACTATGTAGGAACAAGTTTGTATAGGTATTTCAAAGATGCCCAGAACTGAGCTAAACTTGGTATGTGTCCAATTCCTAGAAATAACTTCATGCCCCATCTCCCTTACTTCCAGCTAGTAAGGATCACAGAATTCCTAACAAAGTTTTGACAGAGATTCCCAATTCGGGCATTCAGAACATAGAGCACGTTGCTGTAAGCAAGCACATTCTCATTCAAAGTTGCAAGTTACTATGTAGGAACAAGTTTGTATAGGTATTTCAAAGATGCCCAGAACTGTGCTAAACTTGGTATGTGTCCAACTCCTAGAAATAACTTCATGCCCCATCTCCCTTACTTCCAGCTAGTAAGGATCACATAATTCCTAACAAAGTTTTGACACAGATTCCCAATTCGGGCATTCAGAACATACAGCACGTTGCTGTAAGCAAGCACATTCTCATTCAAAGTTGCAAGTTACTATGTAGGAACAAGTTTGTATAGGTATTTCAAAGATGCCCAGAACTGAGCTAACCTTGGTATGTGTCCAACTCCTAGAAATAACTTCATGCCCCATCTCCCTTACTTCTAGCTAGTAAGGATCACATAATTCCTAACAAACTTTTGACACAGATTCCCAACTCGGGCATTCAGAACATATAGCACGTTGCTGTAAGCAAGCACATTCTCATTCAAAGTTGCAAGTTACAATGTAGGAACAAGTTTGTATAGGTATTTCAAAGATGCCCAGAACTGAGCTAAACGTTGTATGTCTCCAACTCCTAGAAATAACTTCATGCCCCATCTCCCTTACTTCCAGCTAGTAAGGATCACATAATTCCTAACAAAGTTTTGACACAGATTCCCAATTCGGGCATTCGGAACATATAGCACGTTGCTGTAAGCAAGCACATTCTCATTCAAAGTTGCAAGTTACTATGTAGGAACAAGTTTGTATAGGTATTTCAAAGATGCTCAGAACTGTGCTAAACTTGGTATGTGTCCAACTCCTAGAAATAACTTCATGCCCCAACTCCCTTACTTCCAGCTAGTAAGGATCACATAATTCCTAACAAAGTTTTGACACAGATTCCCAATTCGGGCATTCAAAACACATAGCACATTACTGTAAGCAAGCACATTCTCATTCAAAGATGCAAGTTACTATGTGGGAACAAGTTTGTATAGGTATTTCAAAGATGCCCAGAACTGAGCTAAACTTGGTATGTCTCCAACTCCTAGACATAACTTGATGCCCCATCTCTCTTACTTCCAGCTAGTAAGGATCACATAATTCCTAACAAAGTTTTGACACAGATTGCCAATTCGGGCATTCAGAACATATAGCACGTTGCTGTAAGCAAGCACATTCTCATTCAAAGTTGCAAGTTACTATGTAGGAACAAGTTTGTATAGGTATTTCAAAGATGCCCAGAACTGTGCTAAACTTGGTATGTGTCCAACTCCTAGAAATAACTTCATGCCCCATCTCCCTTACTTCCAGCTAGTAAGGATCACATAATTCCTAACAAAGTTTTGACACAGATTCCCAATTCGGGCATTCAGAACATAAAGCACGTTGCTGTAAGCAAGCACATTCTCATTCAACGTTGCAAGTTACTATGTAGGAACAAGTTTGTATAGGTATTTCAAAGATGCCCAGAACTGAGCTAAACGTTGTATGTCTCCAACTCATAGAAATAACTTCATGCCCCATCTCCCTAACTTCCAGCTAGTAAGGATCACATAATTCCTAACAAAGTTTTGACACAGATTCCCAATTCGGGCATTCAGAACATATAGCACGTTGCTGTAAGCAAGCACATTCTCATTCAAAGTTGCAAGTTAGTATGTAGGAAGAAGTTTGTATAGGTATTTCAAAGTTGCCCAGAACTGAGCTAACCTTGGTATGTCTCCAACTCCTAGAAATAACTTCATGCCCCATCTCCCTTACTTCCAGCTAGTAAGGATCACATAATTCCTAACAAAGTTTTGACACAGATTCCCAATTCGGGCATTCAGAACATATAGCACGTTGCTGTAAGCAAGCACATTCTCATTCAAAGTTGCAAGTTACTATGTAGGAACAAGTTTGTATAGGTATTTCAAAGATGCCCAGAACTGAGCTAAACGTTGTATGTGTCCAACTACTAGAAATAACTTCATGCCCCATCTCCCTTACTTCCAGCTAGTAAGGATCACAGAATTCCTAACAAAATTTTGACACAGATTCCCAATTCGGGCATTCAGAACATAGAGCACGTTGCTGTAAGCAAGCACATTCTCATTCAAAGTTGCAAGTTACTATGTAGGAACAAGTTTGTATAGGTATTTCAAAAATGCCCAGAACTGAGCTAAACGTTGTATGTCTCCAACTAATAGAAATAACTTCATGCCCCATCTCCCTTACTTCCAGTTACTAAGGATCACATAATTCCTAACAAAGTTTTGACAGAGATTCCCAATTCGGGCATTCAGAACATATAGCACGTTGCTGTAAGCAAGCACATTCTCATTCAAAGTTGCAAGTTACTATGTAGGAACAAGTTTGTATAGGTATTTCAAAGATGCCCAGAACTGTGCTAAACTTGGTATGTGTCCAACTCCTAGAAATAACTTCATGCCTCAACTCCCTTACTTCCAGCTAGTAAGGATCACATAATTCCTAAGAAAGTTTTGACACAGATTCCCAATTCGGGCATTCAGAACATATAGCACGTTGCTGTAAGCAAGCACATTCTCATTCAAAGTTGGAAGTTACTATGTAGGAACAAGTTTGTATAGGTATTTCAAAGCTGCCCAGAACTGAGCTAAACGTTGTATGTCTCCAACTCCTAGAAATAACTTCATGCCCCATCTCCCTTACTTCCAGCTAGTAAGGATCACATAATTCCTAACAAAGTTTTGACAGAGATTCCCAATTCGGGCATTCAGAACATAGAGCACGTTGCTGTAAGCAAGCACATTCTCATTCAAAGTTGCAAGTTACTATGTAGGAACAAGTTTGTATAGGTATTTCAAAGATGCCCAGAACTGTGCTAAACTTGGTATGTGTCCAACTCCTAGAAATAACTTCATGCCCCATCTCCCTTACTTCCAGCTAGTAAGGATCACATAATTCCTAACAAAGTTTTGACACAGATTCCCAATTCGGGCATTCAGAACATACAGCACGTTGCTGTAAGCAAGCACATTCTCATTCAAAGTTGCAAGTTACTATGTAGGAACAAGTTTGTATAGGTATTTCAAAGATGCCCAGAACTGAGCTAACCTTGGTATGTGTCCAACTCCTAGAAATAACTTCATGCCCCATCTCCCTTACTTCTAGCTAGTAAGGATCACATAATTCCTAACAAACTTTTGACACAGATTCCCAATTCGGGCATTCAGAACATATAGCACGTTGCTGTAAGCAAGCACATTCTCATTCAAAGTTGCAAGTTACTATGTAGGAACAAGTTTGTATAGGTATTTCAAAGATGCCCAGAACTGAGCTAAACGTTGTATGTCTCCAACTCCTAGAAATAACTTCATGCCCCATCTCCCTTACTTCCAGCTAGTAAGGATCACATAATTCCTAACAAAGTTTTGACACAGATTCCCAATTCGGGCATTCGGAACATATAGCACGTTGCTGTAAGCAAGCACATTCTCATTCAAAGTTGCAAGTTACTATGTAGGAACAAGTTTGTATAGGTATTTCAAAGATGCTCAGAACTGTGCTAAACTTGGTATGTGTCCAACTCCTAGAAATAACTTCATGCCCCAACTCCCTTACTTCCAGCTAGTAAGGATCACATAATTCCTAACAAAGTTTTGACACAGATTCCCAATTCGGGCATTCAAAACATATAGCACGTTGCTGTAAGCAAGCACATTCTCATTCAAAGATGCAAGTTACTATGTGGGAACAAATTTGTATAGGTATTTCAAAGATGCCCAGAACTGAGCTAAACTTGGTATGTCTCCAACTCCTAGACATAACTTCATGCCCCATCTCTCTTACTTCCAGCTAGTAAGGATCACATAATTCCTAACAAAGTTTTGACACAGATTGCCAAGTCGGGCATTCAGATCATATAGCACGTTGCTGTAAGCAAGCACATTCTCATTCAAAGTTGCAAGTTACTATGTAGGAACAAGTTTGTATAGGTATTTCAAAGATGCCCAGAACTGTGCTAAACTTGGTATGTGTCCAACTCCTAGAAATAACTTCATGCCCCATCTCCCTTACTTCCAGCTAGTAAGGATCACATAATTCCTAACAAAGTTTTGACACAGATTCCCAATTCGGGCATTCAGAACATACAGCACGTTGCTGTAAGCAAGCACATTCTCATTCAAAGTTGCAAGTTACTATGTAGGAACAAATTTGTATAGGTATTCAACGATGCCCAGAACTGAGCTAACCTTGGTATGTGTCCAACTCCTAGAAATAACTTCATGCCCCATCTCCCTTACTTCCAGCTAGTAAGGATCACATAATTCCTAACAAACTTTTGACACAGATTCCCAATTCGGGCATTCAGAACATATAGCACGTTGCTGTAAGCAAGCACATTCTCATTCAAAGTTGCAAGTTACTATGTAGGAACAAGTTTGTATAGGTATTTCAAAGATGCCCAGAACTGAGCTAAACTTTGTATGTCTCCAACTCCTAGAAATAACTTCATGCCCCATCTCCCTTACTTCCAGCTAGTAAGGATCACATAATTCCTAACAAAGTTTTGACACAGATTCCCAATTCGGGCATTCGGAACATATAGCACGTTGCTGTAAGCAAGCACATTCTCATTCAAAGTTGCAAGTTACTATGTAGGAACAAGTTTGTATAGGTATTTCAAAGATGCTCAGAACTGTGCTAAACTTGGTATGTGTCCAACTCCTAGAAATAACTTCATGCCCCAACTCCCTTACTTCCAGCTAGTAAGGATCACATAATTCCTAACAAAGTTTTGACACAGATTCCCAATTCGGGCATTCAAAACATATAGCACGTTGCTGTAAGCAAGCAGATTCTCATTCAAAGATGCAAGTTACTATGTGGGAACAAGTTTGTATAGGTATTTCAAAGATGCCCAGAACTGAGCTAAACTTGGTATGTCTCCAACTCCTAGAAATAACTTCATGCCCCATCTCCCTTACTTCCAGCTAGTAAGGATCACATAATTTCTAAGAATGTTTTGACACAGATTCCCAATTCGGGCATTCAGAACATATAGCACGTTGCTGTAAGCAAGAACATTCTCATTCAAAGTTGCAAGTTACTATGTAGGAACAAGTTTGTATAGGTATTTTAAAGATGCCCAGAACTGTGCTAAACTTGGTATGTGTCCAACTCCTAGAAATAACTTCATGCCCCAACTCCCTTACTTCCAGCTAGTAAGGATCACATAATTCCTAACAAAGTTTTGACACAGATTCCCAATTCGGGCATTCAGAACATATAGCACGTTGCTGTAAGCAAGCACATTCTCATTCAAAGCTGCAAGTCACTATGTAGGAACAAGTTTGTATAAGTATTTCAAAGATGCCCAGAACTGAGCTAAACTTTGTATGTCTCTAACTCCTAGAAATAACTTCATGCCCCATCTCCCTTACTTCCATCTAGTAAGGATCACATAAATTCTAAGAAAGTATTGACACAGATTCCCAATTCGGGCATTCAGAACAAATAGCACGTTGCTGTAAGCAAGCACATTCTCATTCAAAGTTGCAAGTTACTATGTAGGAACAAGTTTGTATAGGTATTTCAAAGATGCCCAGAACTGAGCTAAACTTGGTATGTCTACAACTCCTAGAAATATCATCATGCCCCATCTCACTTACTTACAGCTAGTAAGGATCACATAATTCCTAACAAAGATTTGACACAGATTCCCAATTCGGGCATTCAGAACATATAGCACGTTGCTGTAAGCAAGCACATTCTCATTCAAAGTTGCAAGTTACTATGTAGGAACATGTTTGTATAGGTATTTCAAAGATGCCCAGAACTGAACTAAAGTGGGTATGTCTCCAACTCCTAGACAAAACTTCATGCCCCATCTCCCTTACTTCCAGCAAGTAAGGATCACATAATTCCTAACAAAGTTTTGACACAGATTCCCAATTCGGGCATTCAGAACATATAGCACGTTGCTGTAAGCGAGCACATTCTCATTCAAAGTTGCAAGTTACTATGTAGGAACAAGTTTGTATAGGTATTTCAAAGATGCCCAGAACTGAGCTAAACATTGTATGTCTCCAACTCCTAGAAATAACTTCATGCCCCATCTCCCTTACTTCCAGCTACTAAGGATCACATAATTCCAAACAAAGTTTTGACACAGATTCCCAATTCGGGCATTCGGAACATATAGCACGTTGCTGTAAGCAAGCACATTCTCATTCAACGTTGCAAGTTACTATGTAGGAACAAGTTTGTATAGGGATTTCAAAGATGCCCAGAACTGAGCTAAACGTTGTATGTCTCCAACTCCTAGAAATAACTTCATGCCCCATCTCCCTTACTTCCAGCTAGTAAGGATCACATAATTCCTAACAAAGTTTTGACACAGATTCCCAATTCGGGCATTCGGAACATATAGCACGTTGCTGTAAGCAAGCACATTCTCATTCAAAGTTGCAAGTTACTATGTAGGAACAAGTTTGTATAGGTATTTCAAAGATGCTCAGAACTGTGCTAAACTTGGTATGTGTCCAACTCCTAGAAATAACTTCATGCCCCAACTCCCTTACTTCCAGCTAGTAAGGATCACATAATTCCTAACAAAGTTTTGACACAGATTCCCAATTCGGTCATTCAGAACATATAGCACGTTGCTGTAAGCAAGCACATTCTCATTCAAAGTTGCAAGTTACTATGTAGGAACAAGTTTGTATAGGTATTTCAAAGATGCCCAGAACAGCGCTAAACTTGGTATGTGTCAAACTTCTAGAAATAACGTCATACCTCATCTCCCTTACTTCCAGCTAGTAAGGATCACATAATTCCTAACAAAGTTTTGACACAGATTCCCAATTCGGGCATTCAGAACATATAGCACGTTGCTGTAAGCAAGCACATTCTCATTCAAAGTTGCAAGTTACTATGTAGGAACAAGTTTGTATAGGTATTTCAAAGATGCCCAGAAATGTGCTAAACTTGGTATGTGTCCAACTCCTACAAATAACTTCATGCCCCAACTCCCTTACTTTCAGCTAGTAAGGATCACATAATTCCTAACAAAGTTTTGACACAGATTCCCAATTCGGGCATTCAGAACATAGAGCACGTGGCTGTAAGCAAGCACATTCTCATTCAAAGTTGCAAGTTATTATGTAGGAACAAGTTTGTATAGGTATTTCAAAGATGCCCAGAACTGAGCTAAACTTGGTATGTCTCCAACTCCTAGAAATAACTTTGCCCCATCTCCCTTACTTCCAGCTAGTAAGGATCACATAATTTCTAACAAAGTTTTGACACAGATTCCCAAATCGGGCATTCAGAACATATAGCACGTTGCTGTAAGCAAGCACATTCTCATTCAAAGTTGCAAGTTACTATGTAGGAACAAGTTTGTATAGGTATTTCAAAGATGCCCAGAACTGAGCTAACCTTGGTATGTCTCCAACTCCTAGAAATAACTTCATGCCCCATCTCCCTTACTTCCAGCTAGTAAGGATCACATAATTCCTAACAAGCTTTTGACACAGATTCCCAATTCGGGCATTCAGAACATAGAGCACGTTGCTGTAAGCAAGCACATTCTCATTCAAAGTTGCAAGTTACTATGTAGGAACAAGTTTGTATAGGTATTTCAAAGATGCCCAGAACTGAGCTAAACTTGGTATGTGTCCAACTCCTAGAAATAACTTCATGCCCCAACTCTCTTACTTCCTGCTAATAAGGATCACATAATTCCTAACAAAGTTTTTACACAGATTCCCAATTCGGCCATTCAGAACATATAGCACGTTGCTGTAAGCAATCACATTCTCATTCAAAGATGCAAGTTACTATGTAGGAACAAGTTTGTATAGGTATTTCAAAAATGCCCAGAACTGAGCTAAACCTTGTATGTCTCCAACTACTAGAAATAACTTCATGCCCCATCTCCCTTACTTCCAGCTAGTAAGGATCACATAATTCTTAACAAAGTTTTGACAAAGATTCCCAATTCGGGCATTCAGAACATATAGCTCGTTGCTGTAAGCAAGCACAATTCATTCAAAGTTGCAAGTTACTATGTAGGAACAAGTTTGTATAGGTATTTCAAAGATGCCCAGAACTGAGCTAAACTTGGTATGTCTACAACTCCTAGAAATATCTTCATGCCCCATCTCACTTACTTCCAGCTAGTAAGGATCCCATAATTCCTAACAAATTTTGACACAGATTCCCAATTCGGGCATTCAGAACATATAGCACGTTGCTGTAAGCAAGCACATTCTCATTCAAAGTTGCAAGTTACTAAGTAGGAGGAAGTTTGTTTAGGTATTTCAAAGATGCCCAGAACTGAGCTTAAGTGGGTATGTCTCAAACTCCTAGACAAAACTTCATGCCACAGCTCCCGTACTTCCAGCCATTAAGGATCACATAATTCCTAACAAAGTTTTGACACAGATTCCAAATTCGGGCATTCAAAATATATAGCACGTTGCTGTAAGCAAGCACATTCTCATTCAACGTTGCAAGTTACTATGTAGGAACAAGTTTGTATAGGTATTTCAAAGATGCCCAGAACTGAGCTAAACTTGGTATGTCTCCAACTCCTAGAAATAACTTTGCCCCATCTCCCTTACTTCCAGCTAGTAAGGATCACATAATTCCTAACAAAGTTTTGACACAGATTCCCAAATCGGGCATTCAGAACATATAGCACGTTGCTGTAAGCAAGCACATTCTCATTCAAAGTTGCAAGTTACTATGAAGGAACAAGTTTGTATAGGTATTTCAAAGATGCCCAGAACTGACCTAAACTTGGTATGTGTCCAACTCCTAGAAATAACTTCATGCCCCATCTCCCTTACTTCCAGATAGTAAGGATCACATAATTCCTAACAAAGTTTTGACACAGATTCCCAATTCGGGCATTCAGAACATATAGCACGTTACTGTAAGCAAGCACATTCTCATTCAAAGTTGCAAGTTACTATGTAGGAACAAGTTTGTATAGGTGTTTCAAAGATGCCCAGAACTGTGCTAAACTTGGTATGTGTCCAACTCCTAGAAATAACTTCATGCCCCAACTCCCTTACATCCACATTGTAAGGATCACATAAGTCCTAACAAATTTTTGACACAGATTCCCACTTCGGGCATTCAGAACATATAGCACGTTGCTGTGAGCAAGCACATTCTCATTCAAAGTTGCAAGTTACTATGTAGGAACAAGTTTGTATAGGTATTTCAAATATGCCCAGAACTGAGCTAAACTTGGTATGTGTCCAACTCCTAGAAATAACTTCTTGCCCCATCTCCATTACTTCCAGCTAGTAAGGATCACATAATTCCTAAC
Organism: Diceros bicornis minor; assembly: GCF_020826845.1. NCBI lineage: Eukaryota > Metazoa > Chordata > Mammalia > Perissodactyla > Rhinocerotidae > Diceros > Diceros bicornis. Next base: position 987,722 of record NW_026690857.1, on the reverse strand, counting down.
AAACTTTTGACACAGAATCCCAATTCGGGCATTCAGAACATATAGCACGTTGCTGTAAGCAAGCACATTCTCATTCAAAGTTGCAAGTTACTATGTAGGAACAAGTTTGTATAGGTATTTCAAAGATGCCCAGAACTGAGCTAAACATTGTATGTCTCCAACTCCTAGAAATAACTTCATGCCCCATCTCCCTTACTTCCATCTAGTAAGGATCACATAAATTCTAAGAAAGTATTGACACAGATTCCCAATTCGGGCATTCAGAACAAATAGCACGTTGCTGTAAGCAAGCACATTCTCATTCAAAGTTGCAAGTTACTATGTAGGAACAAGTTTGTATAGGTATTTCAAAGATGCCCAGAACTGAGCTAAACTTGGTATGTCTACAACTCCTAGAAATATCATCATGCCCCATCTCACTTACTTACAGCTAGTAAGGATCACATAATTCCTAACAAAGATTTGACACAGATTCCCAATTCGGGCATTCAGAACATATAGCACGTTGCTGTAAGCAAGCACATTCTCATTCAAAGTTGCAAGTTACTATGTAGGAACAAGTTTGTATAGGTATTTCAAAGATGCCCAGAACTGAGCTAAACATTGTATGTCTCCAACTCCTAGAAATAACTTCATGCCCCATCTCCCTTACTTCCAGCTACTAAGGATCACATAATTCCTAACAAAGTTTTGACACAGATTCCCAATTCGGGCATTCGGAACATATAGCACGTTGCTGTAAGCAAGCACATTCTCATTCAACGTTGCAAGTTACTATGTAGGAACAAGTTTGTATAGGGATTTCAAAGATGCCCAGAACTGAGCTAAACGTTGTATGTCTCCAACTCCTAGAAATAACTTCATGCCCCATCTCCCTTACTTCCAGCTAGTAAGGATCACATAATTCCTAACAAAGTTTTGACACAGATTCCCAATTCGGGCATTCGGAACATATAGCACGTTGCTGTAAGCAAGCACATTCTCATTCAAAGTTGCAAGTTACTATGTAGGAACAAGTTTGTATAGGTATTTCAAAGATGCCCAGAACTGTGCTAAACTTGGTATGTGTCCAACTCCTAGAAATAACTTCATGCCCCAACTCCCTTACTTCCAGCTAGTAAGGATCACATAATTCCAAGAATGTTTTGACATAGATTCCCAATTCGGGCATTCAGAACATATAGCACGTTGCTGTAAGCAAGCACATTCTCATTCAAAGATGCAAGTTACTATGTGGGAACAAGTTTGTATAGGTATTTCAAAGATGCCTAGAAGTGAGCTAAACTTGGTTTGTCTCCAAATCCTAGAAATAACTTCATGCCCCATCTCCCTTACTTCCAGCTAGTAAGGATCACATAATTCTTAACAAAGTTTTGACAAAGATTCCCAATTCGGGCATTCAGAACATAAAGCTCGTTGCTGTAAGCAAGCACTATTCATTCAAAGTTGCAAGTTACTATGTAGGAACAAGTTTGTATAGGTATTTCAAAGATGCCCAGAACTGAGCTAAACTTGGTATGTCTACAACTCCTAGAAATATCTTCATGCCCCATCTCACTTACTTCCAGCTAGTAAGGATCCCATAATACCTAACAAAGTTTTGACACAGATTCCCAATTCGGGCATTCAGAACATATAGCACGTTGCTGTATGCAAGCACATTCTCATTCAAAGTTGCAAGTTACTAAGTAGGAACAAGTTTGTTTAGGTATTTCAAAGATGCCCAGAACTGATCTTAAGTGGGTATGTCTCAAACTCCTAGACAAAACTTCATGCCCTAGCTCCCGTACTTCCAGCCATTAAGGATCACATAATTCCTAACAAAGTTTTGACACAGATTCCCAATTCGGGCATTCAGAACATATAGCACGTTGCTGTAAACAAGCACATTCTCATTCAACGTTGCAAGTTACTATGTAGGAACAAGTTTGTATAGGAATTTCAAAGATGCCCAGAACCGAGCTAAACGTTGTATGTCTCCAACTCCTAGAAATAACTTCATGCCCAATCTCCCTAACTTCCAGCTAGTAAGGATCACATAATTCCTAACAAAGTTTTGACACAGATTCCAAATTCGGGCACTCAGAACATATAGCACGTTGCTATAAGCAAGCACATTCTCATTCAAAGTTGCAAGTTACTATGTAGGAACAAGTTTGTATAGGTGTTTCAAAGATGCCCAGAACTGAGCTAAACTTGGGATGTGTCCAACTCCTAGAAATAACTTCATGCCACATCTCCCTTACTTCCAGCTAGTAAGGATCACATAATTCCTAACAAAGTTTTGACACAGATTCCCAATTCGGGCATTCAGAACATATAGCACGTTGCTGTAAGCAAGCACATTCTCATTCAAAGTTGCAAGTTACTATGTAGGAACAAGTTTGTATAGGTATTTCAAAGATGCCCAGAACTGAGCTAAACTTGGTATGTCTCCAACTCCTAGAATTAACTTAATGCCCCATCTCCCTTACTTCCAGCTGGTAAGGATCACATAATTCCTAACAAAGTTTTGACACAGATTCCCAATTCGGGCATTCAGAACATAGAGCACGTTGCTGTAAGCAAGCACATACTCATTCAAAGTTGCAAGTTACTATGTAGGAACAAGTTTGTATAGGTATTTCAAAGATGCCCAGAACTGAGCTAAACGTTGTATGTCTCCAACTCCTAGAAATAACTTCATGCCCCATCTCCCTTACTTCCAGCTAGTAAGGATCACATAATTCCTAACAAGCTTTTGACACAGATTCCCAATTCAGGCATTCAATACATAGAGCACGTTGCTGTAAGCAAGCACATTCTCATTCAAATTTGCAAGTTACTATATAGGAACAAGTTTGTATAGGTATTTCAAAGATCACCAGAACTGTGCTAAACTTGGTATGTGTCCAACTCCTAGAAATAACTTCATGAACCATCTCCCTTACTTCCAGCTAGTAAGGATCACATAATTCCTAACAAAGTTTTGACACAGATTCCCAATTCGGTCATTCAGAACATATAGCACGTTGCTGTAAGCAAGCACATTCTCATTCAAAGTTGCAAGTTACTATGTAGGAACAAGTTTGTATAGGTATTTCAAAGATGCCCAGAACAGCGCTAAACTTGGTATGTGTCAAACTTCTAGAAATAACGTCATACCTCATCTCCCTTACTTCCAGCTAGTAAGGATCACATAATTCCTAACAAAGTTTTGACACAGATTCCCAATTCGGGCATTCAGAACATATAGCACGTTGCTGTAAGCAAGCACATTCTCATTCAAAGTTGCAAGTTACTATGTAAGAACAAGTTTGTATAGGTATTTCAAAGATGCCCAGAAATGTGCTAAACTTGGTATGTGTCCAACTCCTACAAATAACTTCATGCCCCAACTCCCTTACTTTCAGCTAGTAAGGATCACATAATTCCTAACAAAGTTTTGACACAGATTCCCAATTCGGGCATTCAGAACATAGAGCACGTGGCTGTAAGCAAGCACATTCTCATTCAAAGTTGCAAGTTATTATGTAGGAACAAGTTTGTATAGGTATTTCAAAGATGCCCAGAACTGAGCTAAACTTGGTATGTCTCCAACTCCTAGAAATAACTTTGCCCCATCTCACTTACTTCCAGCTAGTAAGGATCACATAATTCCTAACAAAGTTTTGACACAGATTCCCAAATCGGGCATTCAGAACATATAGCACGTTGCTGTAAGCAAGCACATTCTCATTCAAAGTTGCAAGTTACTATGTAGGAACAAGTTTGTATAGGTATTTCAAAGATGCCCAGAACTGAGCTAACCTTGGTATGTCTCCAACTCCTAGAAATAACTTCATGCCCCATCTCCCTTACTTCCAGCTAGTAAGGATCACATAATTCCTAACAAGCTTTTGACACAGATTCCCAATACGGGCATTCAGAACATAGAGCACGTTGCTGTAAGCAAGCACATTCTCATTCAAAGTTGCAAGTTACTATGTAGGAACAAGTTTGTATAGGTATTTCAAAGATGCCCAGAACTGAGCTAAACTTGGTATGTGTCCAACTCCTAGAAATAACTTCATGCCCCAACTCTCTTACTTCCTGCTAATAAGGATCACATAATTCCTAACAAAGTTTTTACACAGATTCCCAATTCGGGCATTCAGAACATATAGCACGTTGCTGTAAGCAATCACATTCTCATTCAAAGATGCAAGTTACTATGTAGGAACAAGTTTGTATAGGTATTTCAAAGATGCCCAGAACTGAGCTAAACTTGGTATGTCTACAACTCCTAGAAATATCTTCATGCCCCATCTCACTTACTTCCAGCTAGTAAGGATCCCATAATTCCTAACAAATTTTGACACAGATTCCCAATTCGGGCATTCAGAACATATAGCACGTTGCTGTAAGCAAGCACATTCTCATTCAAAGTTGCAAGTTACTAAGTAGGAGGAAGTTTGTTTAGGTATTTCAAAGATGCCCAGAACTGAGCTTAAGTGGGTATGTCTCAAACTCCTAGACAAAACTTCATGCCCCAGCTCCCGTACTTCCAGCCATTAAGGATCACATAATTCCTAACAAAGTTTTGACACAGATTCCCAATTCGGGCATTCAAAACATATAGCACGTTGCTGTAAGCAAGCACATTCTCATTCAACGTTGCAAGTTACTATGTAGGAACAAGTTTGTATAGGTATTTCAAAGTTGCCCAGAACTGAGCTAAACTTGGTATGTCTCCAACTCCTAGAAATAACTTTGCCCCATCTCCCTTACTTCCAGCTAGTAAGGATCACATAATTCCTAACAAAGTTTTGACAAAGATTCCCAAATCGGGCATTCAGAACATATAGCACGTTGCTGTAAGCAAGCACATTCTCATTCAAAGTTGCAAGTTACTATGAAGGAACAAGTTTGTATAGGTATTTCAAAGATGCCCAGAACTGACCTAAACTTGGTATGTGTCCAACTCCTAGAAATAACTTCATGCCCCATCTCCCTTACTTCCAGATAGTAAGGATCACATAATTCCTAACAAAGTTTTGACACAGATTCCCAATTCGGGCATTCAGAACATATAGCACGTTACTGTAAGCAAGCACATTCTCATTCAAAGTTGCAAGTTACTAAGTAGGAGGAAGTTTGTTTAGGTATTTCAAAGATGCCCAGAACTGAGCTTAAGTGGGTATGTCTCAAACTCCTAGACAAAACTTCATGCCACAGCTCCCGTACTTCCAGCCATTAAGGATCACATAATTCCTAACAAAGTTTTGACACAGATTCCAAATTCGGGCATTCAAAATATATAGCACGTTGCTGTAAGCAAGCACATTCTCATTCAACGTTGCAAGTTACTATGTAGGAACAAGTTTGTATAGGTATTTCAAAGATGCCCAGAACTGAGCTAAACTTGGTATGTCTCCAACTCCTAGAAATAACTTTGCCCCATCTCCCTTACTTCCAGCTAGTAAGGATCACATAATTCCTAACAAAGTTTTGACACAGATTCCCAAATCGGGCATTCAGAACATATAGCACGTTGCTGTAAGCAAGCACATTCTCATTCAAAGTTGCAAGTTACTATGAAGGAACAAGTTTGTATAGGTATTTCAAAGATGCCCAGAACTGACCTAAACTTGGTATGTGTCCAACTCCTAGAAATAACTTCATGCCCCATCTCCCTTACTTCCAGATAGTAAGGATCACATAATTCCTAACAAAGTTTTGACACAGATTCCCAATTCGGGCATTCAGAACATATAGCACGTTACTGTAAGCAAGCACATTCTCATTCAAAGTTGCAAGTTACTATGTAGGAACAAGTTTGTATAGGTGTTTCAAAGATGCCCAGAACTGTGCTAAACTTGGTATGTGTCCAACTCCTAGAAATAACTTCATGCCCCAACTCCCTTACATCCACATTGTAAGGATCACATAAGTCCTAACAAATTTTTGACACAGATTCCCACTTCGGGCATTCAGAACATATAGCACGTTGCTGTGAGCAAGCACATTCTCATTCAAAGTTGCAAGTTACTATGTAGGAACAAGTTTGTATAGGTATTTCAAATATGCCCAGAACTGAGCTAAACTTGGTATGTGTCCAACTCCTAGAAATAACTTCTTGCCCCATCTCCATTACTTCCAGCTAGTAAGGATCACATAATTCCTAACAAACTTTTGACACAGAATCCCAATTCGGGCATTCAGAACATATAGCACGTTGCTGTAAGCAAGCACATTCTCATTCAAAGTTGCAAGTTACTATGTAGGAACAAGTTTGTATAGGTATTTCAAAGATGCCCAGAACTGAGCTAAACATTGTATGTCTCCAACTCCTAGAAATAACTTCATGCCCCATCTCCCTTACTTCCATCTAGTAAGGATCACATAAATTCTAAGAAAGTATTGACACAGATTCCCAATTCGGGCATTCAGAACAAATAGCACGTTGCTGTAAGCAAGCACATTCTCATTCAAAGTTGCAAGTTACTATGTAGGAACAAGTTTGTATAGGTATTTCAAAGATGCCCAGAACTGAGCTAAACTTGGTATGTCTACAACTCCTAGAAATATCATCATGCCCCATCTCACTTACTTACAGCTAGTAAGGATCACATAATTCCTAACAAAGATTTGACACAGATTCCCAATTCGGGCATTCAGAACATATAGCACGTTGCTGTAAGCAAGCACATTCTCATTCAAAGTTGCAAGTTACTATGTAGGAACAAGTTTGTATAGGTATTTCAAAGATGCCCAGAACTGAGCTAAACATTGTATGTCTCCAACTCCTAGAAATAACTTCATGCCCCATCTCCCTTACTTCCAGCTACTAAGGATCACATAATTCCTAACAAAGTTTTGACACAGATTCCCAATTCGGGCATTCGGAACATATAGCACGTTGCTGTAAGCAAGCACATTCTCATTCAACGTTGCAAGTTACTATGTAGGAACAAGTTTGTATAGGGATTTCAAAGATGCCCAGAACTGAGCTAAACGTTGTATGTCTCCAACTCCTAGAAATAACTTCATGCCCCATCTCCCTTACTTCCAGCTAGTAAGGATCACATAATTCCTAACAAAGTTTTGACACAGATTCCCAATTCGGGCATTCGGAACATATAGCACGTTGCTGTAAGCAAGCACATTCTCATTCAAAGTTGCAAGTTACTATGTAGGAACAAGTTTGTATAGGTATTTCAAAGATGCCCAGAACTGTGCTAAACTTGGTATGTGTCCAACTCCTAGAAATAACTTCATGCCCCAACTCCCTTACTTCCAGCTAGTAAGGATCACATAATTCCAAGAATGTTTTGACATAGATTCCCAATTCGGGCATTCAGAACATATAGCACGTTGCTGTAAGCAAGCACATTCTCATTCAAAGATGCAAGTTACTATGTGGGAACAAGTTTGTATAGGTATTTCAAAGATGCCTAGAAGTGAGCTAAACTTGGTTTGTCTCCAAATCCTAGAAATAACTTCATGCCCCATCTCCCTTACTTCCAGCTAGTAAGGATCACATAATTCTTAACAAAGTTTTGACAAAGATTCCCAATTCGGGCATTCAGAACATAAAGCTCGTTGCTGTAAGCAAGCACTATTCATTCAAAGTTGCAAGTTACTATGTAGGAACAAGTTTGTATAGGTATTTCAAAGATGCCCAGAACTGAGCTAAACTTGGTATGTCTACAACTCCTAGAAATATCTTCATGCCCCATCTCACTTACTTCCAGCTAGTAAGGATCCCATAATACCTAACAAAGTTTTGACACAGATTCCCAATTCGGGCATTCAGAACATATAGCACGTTGCTGTATGCAAGCACATTCTCATTCAAAGTTGCAAGTTACTAAGTAGGAACAAGTTTGTTTAGGTATTTCAAAGATGCCCAGAACTGATCTTAAGTGGGTATGTCTCAAACTCCTAGACAAAACTTCATGCCCTAGCTCCCGTACTTCCAGCCATTAAGGATCACATAATTCCTAACAAAGTTTTGACACAGATTCCCAATTCGGGCATTCAGAACATATAGCACGTTGCTGTAAACAAGCACATTCTCATTCAACGTTGCAAGTTACTATGTAGGAACAAGTTTGTATAGGAATTTCAAAGATGCCCAGAACCGAGCTAAACGTTGTATGTCTCCAACTCCTAGAAATAACTTCATGCCCAATCTCCCTAACTTCCAGCTAGTAAGGATCACATAATTCCTAACAAAGTTTTGACACAGATTCCAAATTCGGGCACTCAGAACATATAGCACGTTGCTATAAGCAAGCACATTCTCATTCAAAGTTGCAAGTTACTATGTAGGAACAAGTTTGTATAGGTATTTCAAAGATGCCCAGAACTGAGCTAAACTTGGGATGTGTCCAACTCCTAGAAATAACTTCATGCCACATCTCCCTTACTTCCAGCTAGTAAGGATCACATAATTCCTAACAAAGTTTTGACACAGATTCCCAATTCGGGCATTCAGAACATATAGCACGTTGCTGTAAGCAAGCACATTCTCATTCAAAGTTGCAAGTTACTATGTAGGAACAAGTTTGTATAGGTATTTCAAAGATGCCCAGAACTGAGCTAAACTTGGTATGTCTCCAACTCCTAGAATTAACTTAATGCCCCATCTCCCTTACTTCCAGCTGGTAAGGATCACATAATTCCTAACAAAGTTTTGACACAGATTCCCAATTCGGGCATTCAGAACATAGAGCACGTTGCTGTAAGCAAGCACATACTCATTCAAAGTTGCAAGTTACTATGTAGGAACAAGTTTGTATAGGTATTTCAAAGATGCCCAGAACTGAGCTAAACGTTGTATGTCTCCAACTCCTAGAAATAACTTCATGCCCCATCTCCCTTACTTCCAGCTAGTAAGGATCACATAATTCCTAACAAGCTTTTGACACAGATTCCCAATTCAGGCATTCAATACATAGAGCACGTTGCTGTAAGCAAGCACATTCTCATTCAAATTTGCAAGTTACTATATAGGAACAAGTTTGTATAGGTATTTCAAAGATCACCAGAACTGTGCTAAACTTGGTATGTGTCCAACTCCTAGAAATAACTTCATGAACCATCTCCCTTACTTCCAGCTAGTAAGGATCACATAATTCCTAACAAAGTTTTGACACAGATTCCCAATTCGGTCATTCAGAACATATAGCACGTTGCTGTAAGCAAGCACATTCTCATTCAAAGTTGCAAGTTACTATGTAGGAACAAGTTTGTATAGGTATTTCAAAGATGCCCAGAACAGCGCTAAACTTGGTATGTGTCAAACTTCTAGAAATAACGTCATACCTCATCTCCCTTACTTCCAGCTAGTAAGGATCACATAATTCCTAACAAAGTTTTGACACAGATTCCCAATTCGGGCATTCAGAACATATAGCACGTTGCTGTAAGCAAGCACATTCTCATTCAAAGTTGCAAGTTACTATGTAAGAACAAGTTTGTATAGGTATTTCAAAGATGCCCAGAAATGTGCTAAACTTGGTATGTGTCCAACTCCTACAAATAACTTCATGCCCCAACTCCCTTACTTTCAGCTAGTAAGGATCACATAATTCCTAACAAAGTTTTGACACAGATTCCCAATTCGGGCATTCAGAACATAGAGCACGTGGCTGTAAGCAAGCACATTCTCATTCAAAGTTGCAAGTTATTATGTAGGAACAAGTTTGTATAGGTATTTCAAAGATGCCCAGAACTGAGCTAAACTTGGTATGTCTCCAACTCCTAGAAATAACTTTGCCCCATCTCACTTACTTCCAGCTAGTAAGGATCACATAATTCCTAACAAAGTTTTGACACAGATTCCCAAATCGGGCATTCAGAACATATAGCACGTTGCTGTAAGCAAGCACATTCTCATTCAAAGTTGCAAGTTACTATGTAGGAACAAGTTTGTATAGGTATTTCAAAGATGCCCAGAACTGAGCTAACCTTGGTATGTCTCCAACTCCTAGAAATAACTTCATGCCCCATCTCCCTTACTTCCAGCTAGTAAGGATCACATAATTCCTAACAAGCTTTTGACACAGATTCCCAATACGGGCATTCAGAACATAGAGCACGTTGCTGTAAGCAAGCACATTCTCATTCAAAGTTGCAAGTTACTATGTAGGAACAAGTTTGTATAGGTATTTCAAAGATGCCCAGAACTGAGCTAAACTTGGTATGTGTCCAACTCCTAGAAATAACTTCATGCCCCAACTCTCTTACTTCCTGCTAATAAGGATCACATAATTCCTAACAAAGTTTTTACACAGATTCCCAATTCGGGCATTCAGAACATATAGCACGTTGCTGTAAGCAATCACATTCTCATTCAAAGATGCAAGTTACTATGTAGGAACAAGTTTGTATAGGTATTTCAAAGATGCCCAGAACTGAGCTAAACTTGGTATGTCTACAACTCCTAGAAATATCTTCATGCCCCATCTCACTTACTTCCAGCTAGTAAGGATCCCATAATTCCTAACAAATTTTGACACAGATTCCCAATTCGGGCATTCAGAACATATAGCACGTTGCTGTAAGCAAGCACATTCTCATTCAAAGTTGCAAGTTACTAAGTAGGAGGAAGTTTGTTTAGGTATTTCAAAGATGCCCAGAACTGAGCTTATGTGGGTATGTCTCAAACTCCTAGACAAAACTTCATGCCCCAGCTCCCGTACTTCCAGCCATTAAGGATCACATAATTCCTAACAAAGTTTTGACACAGATTCCCAATTCGGGCATTCAAAACATATAGCACGTTGCTGTAAGCAAGCACATTCTCATTCAACGTTGCAAGTTACTATGTAGGAACAAGTTTGTATAGGTATTTCAAAGTTGCCCAGAACTGAGCTAAACTTGGTATGTCTCCAACTCCTAGAAATAACTTTGCCCCATCTCCCTTACTTCCAGCTAGTAAGGATCACATAATTCCTAACAAAGTTTTGACAAAGATTCCCAAATCGGGCATTCAGAACATATAGCACGTTGCTGTAAGCAAGCACATTCTCATTCAAAGTTGCAAGTTACTATGAAGGAACAAGTTTGTATAGGTATTTCAAAGATGCCCAGAACTGACCTAAACTTGGTATGTGTCCAACTCCTAGAAATAACTTCATGCCCCATCTCCCTTACTTCCAGATAGTAAGGATCACATAATTCCTAACAAAGTTTTGACACAGATTCCCAATTCGGGCATTCAGAACATATAGCACGTTACTGTAAGCAAGCACATTCTCATTCAAAGTTGCAAGTTACTATGTAGGAACAAGTTTGTATAGGTGTTTCAAAGATGCCCAGAACTGTGCTAAACTTGGTATGTGTCCAACTCCTAGAAATAACTTCATGCCCCAACTCCCTTACATCCACATTGTAAGGATCACATAAGTCCTAACAAATTTTTGACACAGATTCCCACTTCGGGCATTCAGAACATATAGCACGTTGCTGTGAGCAAGCACATTCTCATTCAAAGTTGCAAGTTACTATGTAGGAACAAGTTTGTATAGGTATTTCAAATATGCCCAGAACTGAGCTAAACTTGGTATGTGTCCAACTCCTAGAAATAACTTCTTGCCCCATCTCCATTACTTCCAGCTAGTAAGGATCACATAATTCCTAACAAAGTTTTGACACAGATTCCGAATTCGGGCATTCAGAACATATAGCACGTTGCTGTAAGCAAGCACATTCTCATTCAAAGTTGCAAGTTACTATGTAGGAACAAGTTTGTATAGGTATTTCAAAGATGCCCAGAACTGAGCTAAACGTTGTATGTCTCCAACTTCTAGAAATAACTACATGCCCCATCTCCCTTACTTCCAGCTAGTAAGGATCACACAATTCCTAACAAAGTTTTGACACAGATTCCCAATTCGGGCATTCAGAACATATAGCACGTTGCTGTAAGCAAGCACATTCTCATTCGAAGTTGCAAGTTACTATGTAGGAACAAGTTTGTATAGGAATTTCAAAGATGCCCAGAACTGAGCTAAACGTTGTATGTCTCCAACTTCTAGAAATAACTTCTTGCCCCATCTCCCTTTCTTCCATCTAGTAAGGATCACATAATTTCTAACAAAGTTTTGACACAGATTCCGAATTCGGGCATTCAGAACATATAGCACGTTGCTGTAAGCAAGCACAGTCTCATTCAAAGTTGCAAGTTACTATGTAGGAACAAGTTTGTATAGCTATTTCAAAGATACCCAGAACTGTGCTAAACTTGGTATGTGTCCAACTCCTAGAAATAACTTCATGCCCCATCTCCCTTACTTCCAGCTAGTAAGGATCACATAATTCCTAACAAAGTTTTGACACAGATTCCCAATTCGGGCATTCAGAACATATAGCACGTTGCTGTAAGCAAGCACATTCTCATTCAAAGATGCAAGTTACTATGTAGGAACAAGGTTGTATAGGTATTTCAAAGATGCCCAGAACTGAGCTAAACGTTGTATGTCTCCAACTCCTAGAAATAACTTCATGCCCCATCTCCCTTACTTCTAGCTAGTAAGGAACACATAATTCCTAACAAAGTTTTGACACAGATTCCCAATTCGGGCATTCAGAACATATAGTACGTTGCTGTAAGCAAGCACTGTCTCATTCAAAGTCGCAAGTTACTATGTAGGAACAAGTTTGTATAGGTATTTCAAAGATGCCCAGAATTGTGCTAAACTTTTTATGTGTCCAACTCCTAGAAATAACTTCATGCCCCATCTCCCTTACTTACAGCTAGTAAGGATCACATAATTCCTAACAAAGTTTTGACACAGATTCCCAATTCGGGCATTCAGAACATAGAGCACGTTGCTGTAAGCAAGCACATTCTCATTCAAAGTTGCAAGTTACTATGTAGGAACAAGTTTGTATAGGTATTTCAAAGATGCCCAGAACTGAGCTAAACGTTGTATGTCTCCAACTCCTAGAAATAACTTCATGCCCCATCTCCCTTACTTCCAGCTAGTAAGGATCACATAATTCCTAACAAAGTTTTGACACAGATTCCCAATTCGGGCATTCAGAACATATAGCACGTTGCTGTAAGCAAGCACTGTCTCATTCAAAGTCGCAAGTTACTATGTAGGAACAAGTTTGTATAGGTATTTCAAAGATGCCCAGAACTGTGCTAAACTTGGTATGTGTCCAACTCCTAGAAATAACTTCATGCCCCATCTCCCTTACTTCCAGCTAGTAAGGATCACATAATTCCTAACAAAGTTTTGACACAGATTCCCAATTCGGGCATTCAGAACATATAGCACGTTGCTGTAAGCAAGCACATTCTCATTCGAAGTTGCAAGTTACTATGTAGGAACAAGTTTGTATAGGTATTTCAAAGATGCCCAGAACTGAGCTAAACGTTGTATGTCTCCAACTCCTAGAAATAACTTCATGCCCCATCTCCCTTACTTCCAGCTAGTAAGGATCACATAATTCCTAACCAAGTTTTGACACAGATTCCCAATTCGGCCTTCAGAACATACAGCACGTTGCTGTAAGCAAGCACATTCTCCTTCAAAGTTGCAAGTTACTATGTAGGAACAAGTTTGTATAGGTGTTTCAAAGATGCCCAGAACTGGGCTAAACTTGGTATGTGTCCAACTCCTAGAATTAACTTCATGCCCCATCTCCCTTACTTCCAGCTAGTAAGGATCACATAATTCCTAACAAAGTTTTGACCCAGATTCCCAATTCTGGCATTCAGAACATAGAGCACGTTGCTGTAAGCAAGCACATTCTCATTCAAAGTTGCAAGTTACTATGTAGGAACAAGTTTGTATAGGTATTTCAAAGATGCCCAGAACTGAGCTAAACTTGGTATGTCTCCAACTCCTAGAATTAACTTAATGCCCCATCTCCCTTACTTCCAGCTGGTAAGGATCACATAATTCCAAGAATGTTTTGACACAGATTCCCAATTCGGGCATTCGGAACATAGAGCACGTTGCTGTAAGCAAGCACATTCTCATTCAAAGTTGCAAGTTACTATGTAGGAACAAGTTTGTATAGGTATTTCCAAGATGCCCAGAACTGAGCTAAACTTGGTATGTCTCCAACTCCTAGAAATAACTTCATGCCCCATCTCCCTTACTTCCAGCTAGTAAGGATCACATAATTCCTAACAAAGTTTTGACACAGATTCCCAATTCGGGCATTCAGAACATAGAGCACGTTGCTGTAAGCAAGCACATTCTCATTCAAAGTTGCAAGTTACTATGTAGGAACAAGTTTGTATAGGTATTTCAAAGATGCCCAGAAGTGAGCTAAACCTTGTATGTCTCCAACTCCTAGAAATAACTTCATGCCCCATCTCCCTTAGTTCCAGCTAGTAAGGATCACATAATTCCTAACAAAGTTTTGACGCAGATTCCGAATTCGGGCATTCAGAACATATAGCACGTTGCTGTAAGCAAGCACATTCTCATTCAAAGTAGCAAGTTACTATGTAGCAACAAGTTTGTATAGGTATTTCAAAGATGCCCAGAACTGAGCTAAACGTTGTATGTCTCCAACTCCTAGAAATAACTTCATGCCCCATCTCACTTACTTCCAGCTAGTAAGGATCACATAATTCCTAACAAAGATTTGACACAGATTCCCAATTCGGGCATTCGGAACATATAGCACGTTGCTGTAAGCAAGCACATTCTCATTCAAATTTGCAAGTTACTATGTAGGAACAAGTTTGTATAGGTATTTCAAAGATGCCCAGAACTGTGCTAAAGTTGGTATGTGTCCAACTCCTAGAAATAACTTCATGCCCCAACTCCCTTACTTCCAGCTAGTAAGGATCACATAATTCGAAGAATGTTTTGACACAGATTCCCAATTCGGGCATTCAGAACATAGAGCACGTTGCTGTAAGCAAGCACATTCTCATTCAAAGTTGCAAGTTACTATGTAGGAACAAGTTTGTATAGGTATTTCAAAGATGCCCAGAAGTGAGCTTAGCCTTGTATGTCTCCAACTCCTAGAAATAACTTCATGCCCCAACTCCCTTACTTCCAGCTAGTAAGGATCACATAATTCCTAACAAAGTTTTGACACAGATTCCCAATTCGGGCATTCAGAACATATAGCACGTTGCTGTAAGCAAGCACATTCTCATTCAATGTAGCAAGTTACTATGTAGCAACAAGTTTGTATAGGTATTTCAAAGATGCCCAGAACTGAGCTAAACGTTGTATGTCTCCAACTCCTAGAAATAACTTCATGCCCCATCTCCCTTACTTCCAGCTAGTAAGGATCACATAATTCCTAACAAAGTTTTGACACAGATTCCCAATTCGGGCATTCGGAACATATAGCACGTTGCTGTAAGCAAGCACATTCTCATTCAAAGTTTCAAGTTACTATGTAGGAACAAGTTTGTATAGGTATTTCAAAGATGCCCAGAACTGTGCTAAACTTGGTATGTGTCCAACTCCTAGAAATATCTTCATGCCCCAACTCCCTTACTTCCAGCTAGTAAGGATCACATAATTCCAAGAATGTTTTGACACAGATTCCCAATTCGGGCATTCAGAACATATAGCACGTTGCTGTAAGCAAGCACATTCTCATTCAAAGATGCAAGTTACTATGTGGGAACAAGTTTGTATAGGTATTTCAAAGATGCCTAGAACTGAACTAAACTTGGATTGTCTCCAACTCCTAGAAATAACGTCATGCCCCATCTCCCTTACTTCCAGCTAGTAAGCATCACATAATTTCTAAGAAAGTTTTGACACAGATTCCCAATTCGGGCATTCAGAACATATAGCACGTTGCTGGAAGCAAGCACATTCTCATTCAAAGTTGCAAGTTACTATGTAGGAACAAGTTTGTATCGGTATTTCAAAGATGCCCATAACTGAGCTAAACTTGGTATGTCTCCAACTCCTAGAAATACCTTCATGCCCCATCTCCCTTACTTCCAGCTAGAAAGGATCACATAATTCCTAACAAAATTTTGACACAGATTCCCAATTCGGGCATTCAGAACATATAGCACGTTGCTGTAAGCAAGCACATTCTCATTCAAAGTTGCAAGTTACTATGTAGGAACATGTTTGTATAGGTATTTCAAAGATGCCCAGAACAGAGCTAAGCGTTGTATGTCTCCAACTCCTAGAAATAACTTCATGCCCCATCTCCCTTACTTCCAGCTAGTAAGGATCACATAATTCCTAACAAACTTTTGACACAGATTCCCAATTCGGGCATTCAGAACATATAGCACGTTGCTGTAAGCAAGCACATTCTCATTCAAAGTTGCAAGTTACTATGTAGGAACAAGTTTGTATAGGTATTTCAAAGATGCCCAGAACTGAGCTAAACGTTGTATGTCTCCAACTCCTAGAAATAACTTTATGCCCCATCTCCCTTACTTCCATCTAGTAAGGATCACATAATTCCTAACAAACTTTTGACACAGATTCCCAATTCGGGCATTCAGAACATATAGCACGTTGCTGTAAGCAAGCACATTCTCATTCAAAGTTGCAAGTTACTATGTAGGAACAAGTTTGTATAGGTATTTCAAAGATGCCCAGAACTGAGCTAAACTTGGTATGTCTACAACTCCTAGAAATAACTTCATGCCCCATCTCCCTTACTTACAGCTAGTAAGGATCACATAATTCCTAACATGGTTTTGACACAGATTCGCAATTCGGGCATTCAGAACTTATAGCACGTTGCTGTAAGCAAGCACATTCTCATTCAAAGTTGCAAGTTACTATGTAGGAACAAGTTCGTATAGGTATTTCAAAGATGCCCAGAACTGAGCTAAACGTTGTATGTCTCCAACTCCTAAAAATAACTTCATGCCCCATCTCCCTTTCTTCCATCTAGTAAGGATCACATAATTCCTAACAAAGATTTGACATAGATTCCCAATTCGGGCATTCAGAACATATAGCACGTTGCTGTAAGCAAGCACATTCTCATTCAAAGTTGCAAGTTACTATGTAGGAACAAGTTTGTATAGGTATTTCAAAGATGCCCAGAACTGAGCTAAACGTTGTATGTCTCCAACTCCTAAAAATAACTTCATGCCCCATCTCCCTTACTTCCAGCTAGTAAGGATCACATAATTCCTAACAAACTTTTGACACAGATTTCCAATTCGGGCATTCAGAACATATAGCACGTTGCTGTAAGCAAGCACATTCTCATTCAAAGTTGCAAGTTACTATGTAGGAACAAGTTTTTATAGGTATTTCAAAGATGCCCAGAACTGAGCTAAACTTGGTATGTCTCCAACTCCTAGAAATAACTTTGCCCCATCTCCCTTACTTCCAGCTAGTAAGGATCACATAATTCCAACAAAGTTTTGACACAGATTCCCAATTCGGGCATTCAGAACATATAGCACGTTGCTGTAAGCAAGCACATTCTCATTCAAAGTTGCAAGTTACTATGTAGGAACAAGTTTGTATAGGTCTTTCAAAGATGCCCAGAACTGAGCTAAACTTGGTATGTCTCCAACTCCTAGAAAAAACTTCATGCCCCATCTCCCTTACTTACAGCTAGTAAGAATCACATAATTTCTAACAAAGTTTTGACACAGATTCCCAATTCGGGCATTCAGAACATATAGCACGTTGCTGTAAGCAAGCACATTCTCATTCAAAGTTGCAAGTTACTATGTAGGAACAAGTTTGTATAGGTATTTCAAAGATGCCCAGAACTGAGCTAAACGTTGTATGTGTCCAACTCCTAGAAATAACTTCATGCCCCATCTCCCTTACTTCCAGCTAGTAAGGATCACATAATTCCAAGAATGTTTTGACACAGATTCCCAATTCGGGCATTCAGAACATATAGCACGTTGCTGTAAGCAAGCACATTCTCATTCAAAGATGCAAGTTACTATGTGGGAACAAGTTTGTATAGGTATTTCAAAGATGCCTAGAACTGAACTAAACTTGGATTGTCTCCAACTCCTAGAAATAACGTCATGCCCCATCTCCCTTACTTCCAGCTAGTAAGCATCACATAATTTCTAAGAAAGTTTTGACACAGATTCCCAATTCGGGCATTCAGAACATATAGCACGTTGCTGGAAGCAAGCACATTCTCATTCAAAGTTGCAAGTTACTATGTAGGAACAAGTTTGTATCGGTATTTCAAAGATGCCCATAACTGAGCTAAACTTGGTATGTCTCCAACTCCTAGAAATACCTTCATGCCCCATCTCCCTTACTTCCAGCTAGAAAGGATCACATAATTCCTAACAAAATTTTGACACAGATTCCCAATTCGGGCATTCAGAACATATAGCACGTTGCTGTAAGCAAGCACATTCTCATTCAAAGTTGCAAGTTACTATGTAGGAACAAGTTTGTATAGGTATTTCAAAGATGCCCAGAACAGAGCTAAGCGTTGTATGTCTCCAACTCCTAGAAATAACTTCATGCCCCATCTCCCTTACTTCCAGCTAGTAAGGATCACATAATTCCTAACAAACTTTTGACACAGATTCCCAATTCGGGCATTCAGAACATATAGCACGTTGCTGTAAGCAAGCACATTCTCATTCAAAGTTGCAAGTTACTATGTAGGAACAAGTTTGTATAGGTATTTCAAAGATGCCCAGAACTGAGCTAAACGTTGTATGTCTCCAACTCCTAGAAATAACTTTATGCCCCATCTCCCTTACTTCCATCTAGTAAGGATCACATAATTCCTAACAAACTTTTGACACAGATTCCCAATTCGGGCATTCAGAACATATAGCACGTTGCTGTAAGCAAGCACATTCTCATTCAAAGTTGCAAGTTACTATGTAGGAACAAGTTTGTATAGGTATTTCAAAGATGCCCAGAACTGAGCTAAACTTGGTATGTCTACAACTCCTAGAAATAACTTCATGCCCCATCTCCCTTACTTACAGCTAGTAAGGATCACATAATTCCTAACATGGTTTTGACACAGATTCGCAATTCGGGCATTCAGAACTTATAGCACGTTGCTGTAAGCAAGCACATTCTCATTCAAAGTTGCAAGTTACTATGTAGGAACAAGTTCGTATAGGTATTTCAAAGATGCCCAGAACTGAGCTAAACGTTGTATGTCTCCAACTCCTAAAAATAACTTCATGCCCCATCTCCCTTTCTTCCATCTAGTAAGGATCACATAATTCCTAACAAAGATTTGACATAGATTCCCAATTCGGGCATTCAGAACATATAGCACGTTGCTGTAAGCAAGCACATTCTCATTCAAAGTTGCAAGTTACTATGTAGGAACAAGTTTGTATAGGTATTTCAAAGATGCCCAGAACTGAGCTAAACGTTGTATGTCTCCAACTCCTAAAAATAACTTCATGCCCCATCTCCCTTACTTCCAGCTAGTAAGGATCACATAATTCCTAACAAACTTTTGACACAGATTTCCAATTCGGGCATTCAGAACATATAGCACGTTGCTGTAAGCAAGCACATTCTCATTCAAAGTTGCAAGTTACTATGTAGGAACAAGTTTTTATAGGTATTTCAAAGATGCCCAGAACTGAGCTAAACTTGGTATGTCTCCAACTCCTAGAAATAACTTTGCCCCATCTCCCTTACTTCCAGCTAGTAAGGATCACATAATTCCAACAAAGTTTTGACACAGATTCCCAATTCGGGCATTCAGAACATATAGCACGTTGCTGTAAGCAAGCACATTCTCATTCAAAGTTGCAAGTTACTATGTAGGAACAAGTTTGTATAGGTCTTTCAAAGATGCCCAGAACTGAGCTAAACTTGGTATGTCTCCAACTCCTAGAAAAAACTTCATGCCCCATCTCCCTTACTTACAGCTAGTAAGAATCACATAATTTCTAACAAAGTTTTGACACAGATTCCCAATTCGGGCATTCAGAACATATAGCACGTTGCTGTAAGCAAGCACATTCTCATTCAAAGTTGCAAGTTACTATGTAGGAACAAGTTTGTATAGGTATTTCAAAGATGCCCAGAACTGAGCTAAACGTTGTATGTGTCCAACTCCTAGAAATAACTTCATGCCCCATCTCCCTTACTTCCAGCTAGTAAGGATCACATAATTCCTAAGAAAGTTTTGACACAGATTCCCAATTCGGGCATTCAGAACATATAGCACCTTGCTGTAAGCAAGCACATTCTCATTCAAAGTTGCAAGTTACTATGTAGGAACAAGTTTGTATAGGTATTTCAAAGATGCCCAGAACAGAGCTAAACGTCGTATGTCTCCAACTCCTAGAAATAACTTCATGCCCCATCTCCCTTACTTCCAGCTAGTAAGGATCACATAATTCCTAACAAAGTTTTGACACAGATTCCCAATTCGGGCATTCAGAACATATAGCACGTTGCTGTAAGCAAGCACATTCTCATTCAAAGTTGCAAGTTACTATGTAGGAACAAGTTTGTATAGGTATTTCAAAGATGCCCAGAACTGAGCTAAACTTGGTATGTGTCCAACTCCTAGAAATAACTTCATGCCCCATCTCCCTTACTTCCAGCTAGTAAGGATCACATAATTTCTAAGAAAGATTTGACACAGATTCCCAATACGGGCATTCAGAACATATAGCACGTTGCTGAAAGCAAGTACATTCTCATTCAAAGTTGCAAGTTACTATGTAGGAACAAGTTTGTATAGGTATTTCAAAGATGCCCAGAACTGAGCTAAACGTTGTATGTCTCCAACTCCTAGAAATAACTTCATGCCCCATCTCCCTTACTTCCAGCTAGTAAGGATCACATAATTCCTAACAAAGTTTTGACACAGATTCCCAATTCGGGCATTCAGAACATATAGCACGTTGCTGTAAGCAAGCACATTCTCATTCAAAGTTGCAAGTTACTATGTAGGAACAAGTTTGTATAGATATTTCAAAGATGCCCAGAACTGAGCTAAAGTGGGTATGTCTCCAACTCCTAGAAATAACTTCATGCCCCAACTCCCTTACTTCCAGCTAGTAAGGATCACATAATTCCTAACAAAGTTTTGACACAGATTCCCAATTCGGGCATTCAGAACATATAGCACGTTGTTGTAAGCAAGCACATTCCCATTCATAGTTGCAAGTTACTATGTAGGAACAAGTTTGTATAGGTATTTCAAAGATGCCCAGAACTGTGCTAAACGTTGTATGTCTCCAACTCCTAGAAATAACTTCATGCCCCATCTCCCTTACTTCCAGCTAGTAAGGATCACATAATTCCTAACAAATTTTTGACACAGATTCCCAATTCGGGCATTCAGAACATATAGCACGTTGCTGTAAGCAAGCACATTCTCATTCAAAGTTGCAAGTTACTATGTAGGAACAAGTTTGTATAGGTATTTCAAAGATGCCCAGAACTGAGCTAAACTTGGTATGTCTCCAACTCCTAGAAATAACTTCATGCCCCATCTCCCTTACTTCCAGCTAGTAAGGATCACATAATTCCTAACAAAGTTTTGACACAGATTCCCAAATCGGGCATTCAGAACATATAGCACGTTGCTGTAAGCAAGCACATTCTCATTCAAAGTTGCAAGTTACTATGTAGGAACAAGTTTGTATAGGTGTTTCAAAGATGCCCAGAACTGTGCTAAACTTGGTATGTGTCCAACTCCTAGAAATAACTTCATGCCCCAACTCCCTTACTTCCAGATAGTAAGGATCACATAATTCCTAACAAAGTTTTGACACAGATTCCCAATTCGGGCATTCAGAACATATAGCACGTTGCTGTAAGCAAGCACATTCTCATTCAAAGTTGCAAGTTACTATGTAGGAACAAGTTTGTATAGGTATTTCAAAGATGCCCAGAACTGAGCTAAACCTTGTATCTCCAACTCCTAGAAATAACTTCATGCCCCATCTCCCTAACTTCCAGCTAGTAAGGATCACATAATTCCTAACAAAGTTTTGATACAGATTCCCAATTCGGGCATTCAGAACATATAGCACGTTGCTGTAAGCAAGCACATTCTCATTCAAAGTTGCAAGTTACTATGTAGGAACAAGTTTGTATAGGTATTTCAAAGATGCACAGTACTGAGCTAAACGTTGTATGTCTCCAACTCCTAGAAATAACTTCATGCTCCATGTCCCTTACGTCCTGCTAGTAAGGATCACATAATTCCTAACAAAGTTTTGACACAGATTCCCAATTCGGGCATTCGGAACATATAGCACGTTGCTGTAAGCAAGCACATTCTCATTTAAAGTTGCAAGTTACTATGTAGGAACAAGTTTGTATAGGTATTTCAAAGATGCCCAGAACTGAGCTAAACTTGGTATGTCTCCAACTCCTAGAAATAACTTCATGCCCCATCTCCCTTACTTCCTGCTAGTAAGGATCACATAATTCCTAACAAAGTTTTGACACAGATTCCCAATTCGGGCATTCAGAACGTATAGCACGTTGCTGTAAGCAAGAACATTCTCATTTAAAGTTGCAAGTTACTATGTAGGAAGAAGTTTGTATAGGTATTTCAAAGATGCCCAGAACTGAGCTAAACCTTGTATGTCTCCAACTCCTAGAAATAACTTCATGCCCCATCTCCCTTACTTCCATCTAGTAAGGATCACATAATTTCTAACAAAGTTTTGACACAGATTCCCAATTCGGGCATTCAGAACATATAGCACGTTGCTGTAAGCAAGCACATTCTCATTCAAAGATGCAAGTTACTATGTAGGAACAAGTTTGTATAGGTATTTCAAAGATGCCCAGAACTGAGCTAAAGTGGGTATGTCTCCAACTCCTAGAAATAACTTCATGCCCCAACTCCCTTACTTCCAGCTAGTAAGGATCACATAATTCCTAACAAAGTTTTGACACAGATTCCCAATTCGGGCATTCAGAACATATAGCACGTTGCTGTAAGCAAGCACATTCCCATTCAAAGTTGCAAGTTACTATGTAGGAACAAGTTTGTATAGGTATTTCAAAGATGCCCAGAACTGTGCTAAACGTTGTATGTCTCCAACTCCTAGAAATAACTTCATGCCCCATCTCCCTTACTTCCAGCTAGTAAGGATCACATAATTCCTAAAAAAGTTTTGACACAGATTCCCAATTCGGGCATTCAGAACATATAGCACGTTGCTGTAAGCAAGCACATTCTCATTCAAAGTTGCAAGTTACTATGTAGGAACAAGTTTGTATAGGTATTTCAAAGATGCCCAGAACTGAGCTAAACTTGGTATGTGTCCAACTCCTAGAAATAACTTCATGCCCCATCTCCCTTACTTCCAGCTAGTAAGGATCACATAATTTCTAAGAAAGATTTGACACAGATTCCCAATACGGGCATTCAGAACATATAGCACGTTGCTGAAAGCAAGTACATTCTCATTCAAAGTTGCAAGTTACTATGTAGGAACAAGTTTGTATAGGTATTTCAAAGATGCCCAGAACTGAGCTAAACGTTGTATGTCTCCAACTCCTAGAAATAACTTCATGCCCCATCTCCCTTACTTCCAGCTTGTAAGGATCACATAATTCCTAACAAAGTTTTGACACAGATTCCCAATTCGGGCATTCAGAACATATAGCACGTTGCTGTAAGCAAGCACATTCTCATTCAAAGCTGCAAGTTACTATGTAGGAACAAGTTTGTATAGGTATTTCAAAGATGCCCAGAACTGAGCTAAATTTGGTATGTCTCCAACTCCTAGAAATAACTTCATGCCCCAACTCCCTTACTTCCAGCTAGTAAGGATCACATAATTCCTAACAAAGTTTTGACACAGATTCCCAATTCGGACTTTCAGAACATATAGCACGTTGCTGTAAGCAAGCACATTCTCATTCAAAGTTGCAAGTTACTATGTAGGAACAAGTTTGTATAGGTGTTTCAAAGATGCCCAGAACTGTGCTAAACTTGTTATGTGTCCAACTCCTAGAAATAACTTCATGCCCCATCTCCCTTACTTCCAGCTAGTAAGGATCACATTATTCCTAACAAAGTTTTGACACAGATTCCCAATTCGGGAATTCAGAACATATAGCACGTTGCTGTAAGCAAGCACATTCTCATTCAAAGTTGCAAGTTACTATGTAGGAACAAGTTTGTATAGGTATTTCAAAGATGCCCAGAACTGAGCTAAGCGTTGTATGTCTCCAACTCCTAGAAATAACTTCATGCCCCATCTCCCTTACTTCCAGCTAATAAGGATCACATAATTCCTAACAAACTTTTGACACAGATTCCCAATTCGGGCATTCAGAACATATAGCACGTTGCTGTAAGCAAGCACATTCTCATTCAAAGTTGCAAGTTACTATGTAGGAACAAGTTTGAAGGTGTTTCAAAGATGCCCAGAACTGTGCTAAACTTGGTATGTGTCCAACTCCTAGAAATAACTTCATGCCCAACTCCCTTACTTCCAGATAGTAAGGATCACATAATTCCTAACAAAGTTTTGACACAGATTCCCAATTCGGGCATTCAGAACATATAGCACGTTGCTGTAAGCAAGCACATTCTCATTCAAAGTTGCAAGTTACTATGTAGGAACAAGTTTGTATAGGTATTTCAAAGATGCCCAGAACTGAGCTAAAGTGGGTATGTCTCCAACTCCTAGAAATAACTTCGTGCCCCAACTCCCTTACTTCCAGCTAGTAAGGATCACATAATTCTTACCAAAATTTTGACACAGATTCCCAATTCGGGCATTCAGAACATATAGCACGTTGCTGTAAGCAAGCACATTCTCATTCAAAGTTGCAAGTTACTATGTAGGAACAAGTTTGTATAGGTATTTCAAAGATGCCCAGAACTGAGCTAAACGTTGTATGTCTCCAACTCCTAGAAATAACTTCATGCCCCATCTCCCTTACTTCCATCTAGTAAGGATCACATAATTCCTAACAAAGTTTTGACACAGATTCCCAATTCGGGCATTCAAAACATATAGCACGTTGCTGTAAGCAAGCACATTCTCATTCAAAGTTGCAAGTTACTATGTAGGAACAAGTTTGTATAGGTGTTTCAAAGATGCCCAGAACTGTGCTAAATTTGGTATGTGTCAAACTCCTAGAAATAACTTCATGCCCCAACTCCCTTACTTCCAGATAGTAAGGATCACATAATTCCTAACAAAGTTTTGACACAGATTCCCAATTCGGGCATTCAGAACATACAGCACGTTGCTGTAAGCGAGCACATTCTCATTTAAAGTTGCAAGTTACTATGTAGGAAGAAGTTTGTATAGGTATTTCAAAGATGCCCAGAACTGAGCTAAACTTGGTATGTCTCCAACTCCTAGAAATAACTTCATGCCCCATCTCCCTTACTTCCAGCTAGTAAGGATCACATAATTCTTAACAAAGTTTTGACACAGATTCCTAATTCGGGCATTCAGAACATATAGCACGTTGCTGTACGCAAGCACATTCTCATTCAAAGTTGCAAGTTACTATGTAGGAACAAGTTTTATAGGTATTTCAAAGATGCCCAGAACTGAGCTAAACATGGTATGTCTCCAACTCCTAGAAATAACTTCATGCCCCATCTCCCTTACTTCCATCTAGTAAGGATCACATAATTCCTAACAAAGTTTTGACACAGATTCCCAATTCGGGCATTCAGAACATATAGCACGTTGCTGTAAGCAAGCACATTCTCATTCAAAGATGCAAGTTACTATGTAGGAACAAGTTTGTATAGGTATTTCAAAGATGCCCAGAACTGAGCTAAAGTGGGTATGTCTCCAACTCCTAGAAATAACTTCATGCCCCAACTCCCTTACTTCCAGCTAGTAAGGATCACATAATTCCTAACAAAGTTTTGACACAGATTCCCAATTCGGGCATTCAGAACATATAGCACGTTGCGGTAAGCAAGCACATTCCCATTCAAAGTTGCAAGTTACTATGTAGGAACAAGTTTGTATAGGTATTTCAAAGATGCCCAGAACTGTGCTAAACGTTGTATGTCTCCAACTCCTAGAAATAACTTCATGCTCCATGTCCCTTACGTCCTGCTAGTAAGGATCACATAATTCCTAACAAAGTTTTGACACAGATTCCCAATTCGGGCATTCGGAACATATAGCACGTTGCTGTAAGCAAGCACATTCTCATTTAAAGTTGCAAGTTACTATGTAGGAACAAGTTTGTATAGGTATTTCAAAGATGCCCAGAACTGAGCTAAACTTGGTATGTCTCCAACTCTAGAAATAACTTTGCCCGATCTCCCTTACTTCCAGCTAGTAAGGATCACATAATTCCTAACAAAGTTTTGACACAGATTCCCAATTCGGGCATTCAGAACATATAGCACGTTGCTGTAAGCAAGCACATTCTCATTCAAAGCTGCAAGTTACTATGTAGGAACAAGTTTGTATAGGTATTTCAAAGATGCCCAGAACTGAGCTAAATTTGGTATGTCTCCAACTCCTAGAAATAACTTCATGCCCCAACTCCCTTACTTCCAGCTAGTAAGGATCACATAATTCCTAACAAAGTTTTGACACAGATTCCCAATTCGGACTTTCAGAACATATAGCACGTTGCTGTAAGCAAGCACATTCTCATTCAAAGTTGCAAGTTACTATGTAGGAACAAGTTTGTATAGGTGTTTCAAAGATGCCCAGAACTGTGCTAAACTTGTTATGTGTCCAACTCCTAGAAATAACTTCATGCCCCATCTCCCTTACTTCCAGCTAGTAAGGATCACATTATTCCTAACAAAGTTTTGACACAGATTCCCAATTCGGGAATTCAGAACATATAGCACGTTGCTGTAAGCAAGCACATTCTCATTCAAAGTTGCAAGTTACTATGTAGGAACAAGTTTGTATAGGTATTTCAAAGATGCCCAGAACTGAGCTAAGCGTTGTATGTCTCCAACTCCTAGAAATAACTTCATGCCCCATCTCCCTTACTTCCAGCTAATAAGGATCACATAATTCCTAACAAACTTTTGACACAGATTCCCAATTCGGGCATTCAGAACATATAGCACGTTGCTGTAAGCAAGCACATTCTCATTCAAAGTTGCAAGTTACTATGTAGGAACAAGTTTGTATAGGTGTTTCAAAGATGCCCAGAACTGTGCTAAACTTGGTATGTGTCCAACTCCTAGAAATAACTTCATGCCCAACTCCCTTACTTCCAGATAGTAAGGATCACATAATTCCTAACAAAGTTTTGACACAGATTCCCAATTCGGGCATTCAGAACATATAGCACGTTGCTGTAAGCAAGCACATTCTCATTCAAAGTTGCAAGTTACTATGTAGGAACAAGTTTGTATAGGTATTTCAAAGATGCCCAGAACTGAGCTAAAGTGGGTATGTCTCCAACTCCTAGAAATAACTTCGTGCCCCAACTCCCTTACTTCCAGCTAGTAAGGATCACATAATTCTTACCAAAATTTTGACACAGATTCCCAATTCGGGCATTCAGAACATATAGCACGTTGCTGTAAGCAAGCACATTCTCATTCAAAGTTGCAAGTTACTATGTAGGAACAAGTTTGTATAGGTATTTCAAAGATGCCCAGAACTGAGCTAAACGTTGTATGTCTCCAACTCCTAGAAATAACTTCATGCCCCATCTCCCTTACTTCCATCTAGTAAGGATCACATAATTCCTAACAAAGTTTTGACACAGATTCCCAATTCGGGCATTCAAAACATATAGCACGTTGCTGTAAGCAAGCACATTCTCATTCAAAGTTGCAAGTTACTATGTAGGAACAAGTTTGTATAGGTGTTTCAAAGATGCCCAGAACTGTGCTAAATTTGGTATGTGTCAAACTCCTAGAAATAACTTCATGCCCCAACTCCCTTACTTCCAGATAGTAAGGATCACATAATTCCTAACAAAGTTTTGACACAGATTCCCAATTCGGGCATTCAGAACATACAGCACGTTGCTGTAAGCGAGCACATTCTCATTTAAAGTTGCAAGTTACTATGTAGGAAGAAGTTTGTATAGGTATTTCAAAGATGCCCAGAACTGAGCTAAACTTGGTATGTCTCCAACTCCTAGAAATAACTTCATGCCCCATCTCCCTTACTTCCAGCTAGTAAGGATCACATAATTCTTAACAAAGTTTTGACACAGATTCCTAATTCGGGCATTCAGAACATATAGCACGTTGCTGTACGCAAGCACATTCTCATTCAAAGTTGCAAGTTACTATGTAGGAACAAGTTTTATAGGTATTTCAAAGATGCCCAGAACTGAGCTAAACATGGTATGTCTCCAACTCCTAGAAAAAACTTCATGCCCCATCTCCCTTACTTACAGCTAGTAAGAATCACATAATTCCTAACAAAGTTTTGACACAGATTCCCAATTCGGGCATTCAGAACATATAGCACGTTGCTGTAAGCAAGCACATTCTCATTCAAAGTTGCAAGTTACTATGTAGGAACAAGTTTGTATAGGTATTTCAAAGATGCCCAGAACTGAGCTAAACGTTGTATGTGTCCAACTCCTAGAAATAACTTCATGCCCCATCTCCCTTACTTCCAGCTAGTAAGGATCACATAATTCCTAAGAAAGTTTTGACACAGATTCCCAATTCGGGCATTCAGAACATATAGCACCTTGCTGTAAGCAAGCACATTCTCATTCAAAGTTGCAAGTTACTATGTAGGAACAAGTTTGTATAGGTATTTCAAAGATGCCCAGAACAGAGCTAAAGGTTGTATGTCTCCAACTCCTAGAAATAACTTCATGCCCCATCTCCCTTACTTCCAGCTAGTAAGGATCACATAATTCCTAACAAAGTTTTGACACAGATTCCCAATTCGGGCATTCAGAACATATAGCACGTTGCTGTAAGCAAGCACATTCTCATTCAAAGTTGCAAGTTACTATGTAGGAACAAGTTTGTATAGGTATTTCAAAGATGCCCAGAACTGAGCTAAACTTGGTATGTGTCCAACTCCTAGAAATAACTTCATGCCCCATCTCCCTTACTTCCAGCTAGTAAGGATCACATAATTTCTAAGAAAGATTTGACACAGATTCCCAATACGGGCATTCAGAATATATAGCACGTTGCTGAAAGCAAGTACATTCTCATTCAAAGTTGCAAGTTACTATGTAGGAACAAGTTTGTATAGGTATTTCAAAGATGCCCAGAACTGAGCTAAACGTTGTATGTCTCCAACTCCTAGAAATAACTTCATGCCCCATCTCCCTTACTTCCAGCTAGTAAGGATCACATAATTCCTAACAAAGTTTTGACACAGATTCCCAATTCGGGCATTCAGAACATATAGCACGTTGCTGTAAGCAAGCACATTCTCATTCAAAGTTGCAAGTTACTATGTAGGAACAAGTTTGTATAGGTATTTCAAAGATGCCCAGAACTGAGCTAAAGTGGGTATGTCTCCAACTCCTAGAAATAACTTCATGCCCCAACTCCCTTACTTCCAGCTAGTAAGGATCACATAATTCCTAACAAAGTTTTGACACAGATTCCCAATTCGGGCATTCAGAACATATAGCACGTTGTTGTAAGCAAGCACATTCCCATTCATAGTTGCAAGTTACTATGTAGGAACAAGTTTGTATAGGTATTTCAAAGATGCCCAGAACTGTGCTAAACGTTGTATGTCTCCAACTCCTAGAAATAACTTCATGCCCCATCTCCCTTACTTCCAGCTAGTAAGGATCACATAATTCCTAACAAATTTTTGACACAGATTCCCAATTCGGGCATTCAGAACATATAGCACGTTGCTGTAAGCAAGCACATTCTCATTCAAAGTTGCAAGTTACTATGTAGGAACAAGTTTGTATAGGTATTTCAAAGATGCCCAGAACTGAGCTAAACTTGGTATGTCTCCAACTCCTAGAAATAACTTCATGCCCCATCTCCCTTACTTCCAGCTAGTAAGGATCACATAATTCCTAACAAAGTTTTGACACAGATTCCCAAATCGGGCATTCAGAACATATAGCACGTTGCTGTAAGCAAGCACATTCTCATTCAAAGTTGCAAGTTACTATGTAGGAACAAGTTTGTATAGGTGTTTCAAAGATGCCCAGAACTGTGCTAAACTTGGTATGTGTCCAACTCCTAGAAATAACTTCATGCCCCAACTCCCTTACTTCCAGATAGTAAGGATCACATAATTCCTAACAAAGTTTTGACACAGATTCCCAATTCGGGCATTCAGAACATATAGCACGTTGCTGTAAGCAAGCACATTCTCATTCAAAGTTGCAAGTTACTATGTAGGAACAAGTTTGTATAGGTATTTCAAAGATGCCCAGAACTGAGCTAAACCTTGTATGTCTCCAACTCCTAGAAATAACTTCATGCCCCATCTCCCTAACTTCCAGCTAGTAAGGATCACATAATTCCTAACAAAGTTTTGACACAGATTCCCAATTCGGGCATTCAGAACATATAGCACGTTGCTGTAAGCAAGCACATTCTCATTCAAAGTTGCAAGTTACTATGTAGGAACAAGTTTGTATAGGTATTTCAAAGATGCCCAGTACTGAGCTAAACGTTGTATGTCTCCAACTCCTAGAAATAACTTCATGCTCCATGTCCCTTACGTCCTGCTAGTAAGGATCACATAATTCCTAACAAAGTTTTGACACAGATTCCCAATTCGGGCATTTTTAACATATAGCACGTTGCTGTAAGCAAGCACATTCTCATTTAAAGTTGCAAGTTACTATGTAGGAACAAGTTTGTATAGGTATTTCAAAGATGCCCAGAACTGAGCTAAACTTGGTATGTCTCCAACTCCTAGAAATAACTTCATGCCCCATCTCCCTTACTTCCTGCTAGTAAGGATCACATAATTCCTAACAAAGTTTTGACACAGATTCCCAATTCGGGCATTCAGAACGTATAGCACGTTGCTGTAAGCAAGAACATTCTCATTTAAAGTTGCAAGTTACTATGTAGGAAGAAGTTTGTATAGGTATTTCAAAGATGCCCAGAACTGAGCTAAACCTTGTATGTCTCCAACTCCTAGAAATAACTTCATGCCCCATCTCCCTTACTTCCATCTAGTAAGGATCACATAATTTCTAACAAAGTTTTGACACAGATTCCCAATTCGGGCATTCAGAACATATAGCACGTTGCTGTAAGCAAGCACATTCTCATTCAAAGATGCAAGTTACTATGTAGGAACAAGTTTGTATAGGTATTTCAAAGATGCCCAGAACTGAGCTAAAGTGGGTATGTCTCCAACTCCTAGAAATAACTTCATGCCCCAACTCCCTTACTTCCAGCTAGTAAGGATCACATAATTCCTAACAAAGTTTTGACACAGATTCCCAATTCGGGCATTCAGAACATATAGCACGTTGCTGTAAGCAAGCACATTCCCATTCAAAGTTGCAAGTTACTATGTAGGAACAAGTTTGTATAGGTATTTCAAAGATGCCCAGAACTGTGCTAAACGTTGTATGTCTCCAACTCCTAGAAATAACTTCATGCCCCATCTCCCTTACTTCCAGCTAGTAAGGATCACATAATTCCTAACAAAGTTTTGACACAGATTCCCAATTCGGGCATTCAGAACATATAGCACGTTGCTGTAAGCAAGCACATTCTCATTCAAAGTTGCAAGTTACTATGTAGGAACAAGTTTGTATAGGTATTTCAAAGATGCCCAGAACTGAGCTAAACTTGGTATGTGTCCAACTCCTAGAAATAACTTCATGCCCCATCTCCCTTACTTCCAGCTAGTAAGGATCACATAATTTCTAAGAAAGATTTGACACAGATTCCCAATACGGGCATTCAGAACATATAGCACGTTGCTGAAAGCAAGTACATTCTCATTCAAAGTTGCAAGTTACTATGTAGGAACAAGTTTGTATAGGTATTTCAAAGATGCCCAGAACTGAGCTAAACGTTGTATGTCTCCAACTCCTAGAAATAACTTCATGCCCCATCTCCCTTACTTCCAGCTTGTAAGGATCACATAATTCCTAACAAAGTTTTGACACAGATTCCCAATTCGGGCATTCAGAACATATAGCACGTTGCTGTAAGCAAGCACATTCTCATTCAAAGCTGCAAGTTACTATGTAGGAACAAGTTTGTATAGGTATTTCAAAGATGCCCAGAACTGAGCTAAATTTGGTATGTCTCCAACTCCTAGAAATAACTTCATGCCCCAACTCCCTTACTTCCAGCTAGTAAGGATCACATAATTCCTAACAAAGTTTTGACACAGATTCCCAATTCGGACTTTCAGTTCATATAGCACGTTGCTGTAAGCAAGCACATTCTCATTCAAAGTTGCAAGTTACTATGTAGGAACAAGTTTGTATAGGTGTTTCAAAGATGCCCAGAACTGTGCTAAACTTGTTATGTGTCCAACTCCTAGAAATAACTTCATGCCCCATCTCCCTTACTTCCAGCTAGTAAGGATCACATTATTCCTAACAAAGTTTTGACACAGATTCCCAATTCGGGAATTCAGAACATATAGCACGTTGCTGTAAGCAAGCACATTCTCATTCAAAGTTGCAAGTTACTATGTAGGAACAAGTTTGTATAGGTATTTCAAAGATGCCCAGAACTTAGCTAAGCGTTGTATGTCTCCAACTCCTAGAAATAACTTCATGCCCCATCTCCCTTACTTCCAGCTAATAAGGATCACATAATTCCTAACAAACTTTTGACACAGATTCCCAATTCGGGCATTCAGAACATATAGCACGTTGCTGTAAGCAAGCACATTCTCATTCAAAGTTGCAAGTTACTATGTAGGAACAAGTTTGTATAGGTGTTTCAAAGATGCCCAGAACTGTGCTAAACTTGGTATGTGTCCAACTCCTAGAAATAACTTCATGCCCAACTCCCTTACTTCCAGATAGTAAGGATCACATAATTCCTAACAAAGTTTTGACACAGATTCCCAATTCGGGCATTCAGAACATATAGCACGTTGCTGTAAGCAAGCACATTCTCATTCAAAGTTGCAAGTTACTATGTAGGAACAAGTTTGTATAGGTATTTCAAAGATGCCCAGAACTGAGCTAAAGTGGGTATGTCTCCAACTCCTAGAAATAACTTCGTGCCCCAACTCCCTTACTTCCAGCTAGTAAGGATCACATAATTCTTACCAAAATTTTGACACAGATTCCCAATTCGGGCATTCAGAACATATAGCACGTTGCTGTAAGCAAGCACATTCTCATTCAAAGTTGCAAGTTACTATGTAGGAACAAGTTTGTATAGGTATTTCAAAGATGCCCAGAACTGAGCTAAACGTTGTATGTCTCCAACTCCTAGAAATAACTTCATGCCCCATCTCCCTTACTTCCATCTAGTAAGGATCACATAATTCCTAACAAAGTTTTGACACAGATTCCCAATTCGGGCATTCAAAACATATAGCACGTTGCTGTAAGCAAGCACATTCTCATTCAAAGTTGCAAGATACTATGTAGGAACAAGTTTGTATAGGTGTTTCAAAGATGCCCAGAACTGTGCTAAATTTGGTATGTGTCAAACTCCTAGAAATAACTTCATGCCCCAACTCCCTTACTTCCAGATAGTAAGGATCACATAATTCCTAACAAAGTTTTGACACAGATTCCCAATTCGGGCATTCAGAACATACAGCACGTTGCTGTAAGCGAGCACATTCTCATTTAAAGTTGCAAGTTACTATGTAGGAAGAAGTTTGTATAGGTATTTCAAAGATGCCCAGAACTGAGCTAAACTTGGTATGTCTCCAACTCCTAGAAATAACTTCATGCCCCATCTCCCTTACTTCCAGCTAGTAAGGATCACATAATTCTTAACAAAGTTTTGACACAGATTCCTAATTCGGGCATTCAGAACATATAGCACGTTGCTCTACGCAAGCACATTCTCATTCAAAGTTGCAAGTTACTATGTAGGAACAAGTTTTATAGGTATTTCAAAGATGCCCAGAACTGAGCTAAACATGGTATGTCTCCAACTCCTAGAAATAACTTCATGCCCCATCTCCCTTACTTCCATCTAGTAAGGATCACATAATTCCTAACAAAGTTTTGACACAGATTCCCAATTCGGGCATTCAGAACATATAGCACGTTGCTGTAAGCAAGCACATTCTCATTCAAAGATGCAAGTTACTATGTAGGAACAAGTTTGTATAGGTATTTCAAAGATGCCCAGAACTGAGCTAAAGTGGGTATGTCTCCAACTCCTAGAAATAACTTCATGCCCCAACTCCCTTACTTCCAGCTAGTAAGGATCACATAATTCCTAACAAAGTTTTGACACAGATTCCCAATTCGGGCATTCAGAACATATAGCACGTTGCGGTAAGCAAGCACATTCCCATTCAAAGTTGCAAGTTACTATGTAGGAACAAGTTTGTATAGGTATTTCAAAGATGCCCAGAACTGTGCTAAACGTTGTATGTCTCCAACTCCTAGAAATAACTTCATGCTCCATGTCCCTTACGTCCTGCTAGTAAGGATCACATAATTCCTAACAAAGTTTTGACACAGATTCCCAATTCGGGCATTCGGAACATATAGCACGTTGCTGTAAGCAAGCACATTCTCATTTAAAGTTGCAAGTTACTATGTAGGAACAAGTTTGTATAGGTATTTAAAAGATGCCCAGAACTGAGCTAAACTTGGTATGTCTCCAACTCCTAGAAATAACTTCATGCCCCATCTCCCTTACTTCCTGCTAGTGAGGATCACATAATTCCTAACAAAGTTTTGACACAGATTCCCAATTCGGGCATTCAGAACGTATAGCACGTTGCTGTAAGCAAGAACATTCTCATTTAAAGTTGCAAGTTACTATGTAGGAAGAAGTTTGTATAGGTATTTCAAAGATGCCCAGAACTGAGCTAAACCTTGTATGTCTCCAACTCCTAGAAAAAACTTCATGCCCCATCTCCCTTACTTACAGCTAGTAAGAATCACATAATTCCTAACAAAGTTTTGACACAGATTCCCAATTCGGGCATTCAGAACATATAGCACGTTGCTGTAAGCAAGCACATTCTCATTCAAAGTTGCAAGTTACTATGTAGGAACAAGTTTGTATAGGTATTTCAAAGATGCCCAGAACTGAGCTAAACGTTGTATGTGTCCAACTCCTAGAAATAACTTCATGCCCCATCTCCCTTACTTCCAGCTAGTAAGGATCACATAATTCCTAAGAAAGTTTTGACACAGATTCCCAATTCGGGCATTCAGAACATATAGCACCTTGCTGTAAGCAAGCACATTCTCATTCAAAGTTGCAAGTTACTATGTAGGAACAAGTTTGTATAGGTATTTCAAAGATGCCCAGAACAGAGCTAAACGTTGTATGTCTCCAACTCCTAGAAATAACTTCATGCCCCATCTCCCTTACTTCCAGCTAGTAAGGATCACATAATTCCTAACAAAGTTTTGACACAGATTCCCAATTCGGGCATTCAGAACATATAGCACGTTGCTGTAAGCAAGCACATTCTCATTCAAAGTTGCAAGTTACTATGTAGGAACAAGTTTGTATAGGTATTTCAAAGATGCCCAGAACTGAGCTAAACTTGGTATGTGTCCAACTCCTAGAAATAACTTCATGCCCCATCTCCCTTACTTCCAGCTAGTAAGGATCACATAATTTCTAAGAAAGATTTGACACAGATTCCCAATACGGGCATTCAGAATATATAGCACGTTGCTGAAAGCAAGTACATTCTCATTCAAAGTTGCAAGTTACTATGTAGGAACAAGTTTGTATAGGTATTTCAAAGATGCCCAGAACTGAGCTAAACGTTGTATGTCTCCAACTCCTAGAAATAACTTCATGCCCCATCTCCCTTACTTCCAGCTAGTAAGGATCACATAATTCCTAACAAAGTTTTGACACAGATTCCCAATTCGGGCATTCAGAACATATAGCACGTTGCTGTAAGTAAGCACATTCTCATTCAAAGTTGCAAGTTACTATGTAGGAACAAGTTTGTATAGGTATTTCAAAGATGCCCAGAACTGAGCTAAAGTGGGTATGTCTCCAACTCCTAGAAATAACTTCATGCCCCAACTCCCTTACTTCCAGCTAGTAAGGATCACATAATTCCTAACAAAGTTTTGACACAGATTCCCAATTCGGGCATTCAGAACATATAGCACGTTGTTGTAAGCAAGCACATTCCCATTCATAGTTGCAAGTTACTATGTAGGAACAAGTTTGTATAGGTATTTCAAAGATGCCCAGAACTGTGCTAAACGTTGTATGTCTCCAACTCCTAGAAATAACTTCATGCCCCATCTCCCTTACTTCCAGCTAGTAAGGATCACATAATTCCTAACAAATTTTTGACACAGATTCCCAATTCGGGCATTCAGAACATATAGCACGTTGCTGTAAGCAAGCACATTCTCATTCAAAGTTGCAAGTTACTATGTAGGAACAAGTTTGTATAGGTATTTCAAAGATGCCCAGTACTGAGCTAAACGTTGTATGTCTCCAACTCCTAGAAATAACTTCATGCTCCATGTCCCTTACGTCCTGCTAGTAAGGATCACATAATTCCTAACAAAGTTTTGACACAGATTCCCAATTCGGGCATTCGGAACATATAGCACGTTGCTGTAAGCAAGCACATTCTCATTTAAAGTTGCAAGTTACTATGTAGGAACAAGTTTGTATAGGTATTTCAAAGATGCCCAGAACTGAGCTAAACTTGGTATGTCTCCAACTCCTAGAAATAACTTCATGCCCCATCTCCCTTACTTCCTGCTAGTAAGGATCACATAATTCCTAACAAAGTTTTGACACAGATTCCCAATTCGGGCATTCAGAACGTATAGCACGTTGCTGTAAGCAAGAACATTCTCATTTAAAGTTGCAAGTTACTATGTAGGAAGAAGTTTGTATAGGTATTTCAAAGATGCCCAGAACTGAGCTAAACCTTGTATGTCTCCAACTCCTAGAAATAACTTCATGCCCCATCTCCCTTACTTCCATCTAGTAAGGATCACATAATTTCTAACAAAGTTTTGACACAGATTCCCAATTCGGGCATTCAGAACATATAGCACGTTGCTGTAAGCAAGCACATTCTCATTCAAAGATGCAAGTTACTATGTAGGAACAAGTTTGTATAGGTATTTCAAAGATGCCCAGAACTGAGCTAAAGTGGGTATGTCTCCAACTCCTAGAAATAACTTCATGCCCCAACTCCCTTACTTCCAGCTAGTAAGGATCACATAATTCCTAACAAAGTTTTGACACAGATTCCCAATTCGGGCATTCAGAACATATAGCACGTTGCTGTAAGCAAGCACATTCCCATTCAAAGTTGCAAGTTACTATGTAGGAACAAGTTTGTATAGGTATTTCAAAGATGCCCAGAACTGTGCTAAACGTTGTATGTCTCCAACTCCTAGAAATAACTTCATGCCCCATCTCCCTTACTTCCAGCTAGTAAGGATCACATAATTCCTAACAAAGTTTTGACACAGATTCCCAATTCGGGCATTCAGAACATATAGCACGTTGCTGTAAGCAAGCACATTCTCATTCAAAGTTGCAAGTTACTATGTAGGAACAAGTTTGTATAGGTATTTCAAAGATGCCCAGAACTGAGCTAAACTTGGTATGTGTCCAACTCCTAGAAATAACTTCATGCCCCATCTCCCTTACTTCCAGCTAGTAAGGATCACATAATTTCTAAGAAAGATTTGACACAGATTCCCAATACGGGCATTCAGAACATATAGCACGTTGCTGAAAGCAAGTACATTCTCATTCAAAGTTGCAAGTTACTATGTAGGAACAAGTTTGTATAGGTATTTCAAAGATGCCCAGAACTGAGCTAAACGTTGTATGTCTCCAACTCCTAGAAATAACTTCATGCCCCATCTCCCTTACTTCCAGCTTGTAAGGATCACATAATTCCTAACAAAGTTTTGACACAGATTCCCAATTCGGGCATTCAGAACATATAGCACGTTGCTGTAAGCAAGCACATTCTCATTCAAAGCTGCAAGTTACTATGTAGGAACAAGTTTGTATAGGTATTTCAAAGATGCCCAGAACTGAGCTAAATTTGGTATGTCTCCAACTCCTAGAAATAACTTCATGCCCCAACTCCCTTACTTCCAGCTAGTAAGGATCACATAATTCCTAACAAAGTTTTGACACAGATTCCCAATTCGGACTTTCAGTTCATATAGCACGTTGCTGTAAGCAAGCACATTCTCATTCAAAGTTGCAAGTTACTATGTAGGAACAAGTTTGTATAGGTGTTTCAAAGATGCCCAGAACTGTGCTAAACTTGTTATGTGTCCAACTCCTAGAAATAACTTCATGCCCCATCTCCCTTATTTCCAGCTAGTAAGGATCACATTATTCTTAACAAAGTTTTGACACAGATTCCCAATTCGGGAATTCAGAACATATAGCACGTTGCTGTAAGCAAGCACATTCTCATTCAAAGTTGCAAGTTACTATGTAGGAACAAGTTTGTATAGGTATTTCAAAGATGCCCAGAACTGAGCTAAGCGTTGTATGTCTCCAACTCCTAGAAATAACTTCATGCCCCATCTCCCTTACTTCCAGCTAATAAGGATCACATAATTCCTAACAAACTTTTGACACAGATTCCCAATTCGGGCATTCAGAACATATAGCACGTTGCTGTAAGCAAGCACATTCTCATTCAAAGTTGCAAGTTACTATGTAGGAACAAGTTTGTAAAGGTGTTTCAAAGATGCCCAGAACTGTGCTAAACTTGGTATGTGTCCAACTCCTAGAAATAACTTCATGCCCAACTCCCTTACTTCCAGATAGTAAGGATCACATAATTCCTAACAAAGTTTTGACACAGATTCCCAATTCGGGCATTCAGAACATATAGCACGTTGCTGTAAGCAAGCACATTCTCATTCAAAGTTGCAAGTTACTATGTAGGAACAAGTTTGTATAGGTATTTCAAAGATGCCCAGAACTGAGCTAAAGTGGGTATGTCTCCAACTCCTAGAAATAACTTCGTGCCCCAACTCCCTTACTTCCAGCTAGTAAGGATCACATAATTCCTACCAAAATTTTGACACAGATTCCCAATTCGGGCATTCAGAACATATAGCACGTTGCTGTAAGCAAGCACATTCTCATTCAAAGTTGCAAGTTACTATGTAGGAACAAGTTTGTATAGGTATTTCAAAGATGCCAAGAACTGAGCTAAACGTTGTATGTCTCCAACTCCTAGAAATAACTTCATGCCCCATCTCCCTTACTTCCATCTAGTAAGGATCACATAATTCCTAACAAAGTTTTGACACAGATTCCCAATTCGGGCATTCAAAACATATAGCACGTTGCTGTAAGCAAGCACATTCTCATTCAAAGTTGCAACTTACTATGTAGGAACAAGTTTGTATAGGTATTTCAAAGATGCCCAGAACTGAGCTAAACTTGGTATGTCTCCAACTCCTAGAAATAACTTTGCCCCATCTCCCTTACTTCCAGCTAGTAAGGATCACATAATTCCTAACAAATTTTGACACAGATTCCCAAATCGGGCATTCAGAACATATAGCACGTTGCTGTAAGCAAGCACATTCTCATTCAAAGTTGCAAGTTACTATGTAGGAACAAGTTTGTATAGGTGTTTCAAAGATGCCCAGAACTGTGCTAAATTTGGTATGTGTCAAACTCCTAGAAATAACTTCATGCCCCAACTCCCTTACTTCCAGATAGTAAGGATCACATAATTCCTAACAAAGTTTTGACACAGATTCCCAATTCGGGCATTCAGAACATACAGCACGTTGCTGTAAGCGAGCACATTCTCATTTAAAGTTGCAAGTTACTATGTAGGAAGAAGTTTGTATAGGTATTTCAAAGATGCCCAGAACAGAGCTAAACTTGGTATGTCTCCAACTCCTAGAAATAACTTCATGCCCCATCTCCCTTACTTCCAGCTAGTAAGGATCACATAATTCTTAACAAAGTTTTGACACAGATTCCTAATTCGGGCATTCAGAACATATAGCACGTTGCTGTACGCAAGCACATTCTCATTCAAAGTTGCAAGTTACTATGTAGGAACAAGTTTTATAGGTATTTCAAAGATGCCCAGAACTGAGCTAAACATGGTATGTCTCCAACTCCTAGAAATAACTTCATGCCCCATCTCCCTTACTTCCAGCTAGTAAGGATCACATAATTCCTAACAAAGTTTTGACACAGATTCCCAATTCGGGCATTCAGAACATATAGCACGTTGCTGTAAGCAAGCACATTCTCATTCAAAGATGCAAGTTACTATGTAGGAACAAGTTTGTATAGGTATTTCAAAGATGCCCAGAACTGAGCTAAAGTGGGTATGTCTCCAACTCCTAGAAATAACTTCATGCCCCAACTCCCTTACTTCCAGCTAGTAAGGATCACATAATTCCTAACAAAGTTTTGACACAGATTCCCAATTCGGGCATTCAGAACATATAGCACGTTGCTGTAAGCAAGCACATTCCCATTCAAAGTTGCAAGTTACTATGTAGGAACAAGTTTGTATAGGTATTTCAAAGATGCCCAGAACTGTGCTAAACGTTGTATGTCTCCAACTCCTAGAAATAACTTCATGCTCCATGTCCCTTACGTCCTGCTAGTAAGGATCACATAATTCCTAACAAAGTTTTGACACAGATTCCCAATTCGGGCATTCGGAACATATAGCACGTTGCTGTAAGCAAGCACATTCTCATTTAAAGTTGCAAGTTACTATGTAGGAACAAGTTTGTATAGGTATTTCAAAGATGCCCAGAACTGAGCTAAACTTGGTATGTCTCCAACTCCTAGAAATAACTTCATGCCCCATCTCCCTTACTTCCTGCTAGTGAGGATCACATAATTCCTAACAAAGTTTTGACACAGATTCCCAATTCGGGCATTCAGAACGTATAGCACGTTGCTGTAAGCAAGAACATTCTCATTTAAAGTTGCAAGTTACTATGTAGGAAGAAGTTTGTATAGGTATTTCAAAGATGCCCAGAACTGAGCTAAACCTTGTATGTCTCCAACTCCTAGAAATAACTTCATGCCCCATCTCCCTTACTTCCATCTAGTAAGGATCACATAATTCCTAACAAAGTTTTGACACAGATTCCCAATTCGGGCATTCAGAACGTATA
Organism: Diceros bicornis minor; assembly: GCF_020826845.1. Classification (NCBI taxonomy): domain Eukaryota; kingdom Metazoa; phylum Chordata; class Mammalia; order Perissodactyla; family Rhinocerotidae; genus Diceros; species Diceros bicornis. The sequence continues at coordinate 946,683 of NW_026690857.1, read as the reverse complement.
GCACGTTGCTGTAAGCAAGCACATTCTCATTCAAAGATGCAAGTTACTATGTAGGAACAAGTTTGTATAGGTATTTCAAAGATGCCCAGAACTGAGCTAAAGTGGGTATGTCTCCAACTCCTAGAAATAACTTCATGCCCCAACTCCCTTACTTCCAGCTAGTAAGGATCACATAATTCCTAACAAAGTTTTGACCCAGATTCCCAATTCGGGCATTCAGAACATATAGCACGTTGCTGTAAGCAAGCACATTCCCATTCAAAGTTGCAAGTTACTATGTAGGAACAAGTTTGTATAGGTATTTCAAAGATGCCCAGAACTGTGCTAAACGTTGTATGTCTCCAACTCCTAGAAATAACTTCATGCCCCATCTCCCTTACTTCCAGCTAGTAAGGATCACATAATTCCTAACAAAGTTTTGACACAGATTCCCAATTCGGGCATTCAGAACATATAGCACGTTGCTGTAAGCAAGCACATTCTCATTCAAAGTTGCAAGTTACTATGTAGGAACAAGTTTGTATAGGTATTTCAAAGATGCCCAGAACTGAGCTAAACTTGGTATGTCTCCAACTCCTAGAAATAACTTCATGCCCCATCTCCCTTACTTCCAGCTAGTAAGGATCACATAATTCCTAACAAAGTTTTGACACAGATTCCCAAATCGGGCATTCAGAACATATAGCACGTTGCTGTAAGCAAGCACATTCTCATTCAAAGTTGCAAGTTACTATGTAGGAACAAGTTTGTATAGGTGTTTCAAAGATGCCCAGAACTGTGCTAAACTTGGTATGTGTCCAACTCCTAGAAATAACTTCATGCCCCAACTCCCTTACTTCCAGATAGTAAGGATCACATAATTCCTAACAAAGTTTTGACACAGATTCCCAATTCGGGCATTCAGAACGTACAGCACGTTGCTGTAAGCAAGCACATTCTCATTCAAAGTTGCAAGTTACTATGTAGGAACAAGTTTGTATAGGTATTTCAAAGATGCCCAGAACTGAGCTAAACTTGGCATGTGTCCAACTCCTAGAAATAACTTCATGCCCCATCTCCCTTACTTCCAGCTAGTAAGGATCACATAATTCCTAACAAACTTTTGACACAGATTCCCAATTCGGGCATTCAGAACACATAGCACGTTGCTGTAAGCAAGCACATTCTCATTCAAAGTTGCAAGTTACTATGTAGGAACAAGTTTGTATAGGTATTTCAAAGATGCCCAGAACTGAGTTAAACGTTGTATGTCTCCAACTCCTAGAAATAACTTCATGACCCATCTCCCTTACTTACAGCTAGTAAGGATCACATAATTACTAACAAAGTTTTGAAACAGATTCCCAATTCGGGCATTCAGAACATATAGCACGTTGCTGTAAGCAAGCACATTCTCATTCAAAGTTGCAAGTTACTATGTAGGAACAAGTTTGTATAGGTATTTCAAAGATGCCCAGAACTGTGCTAAACTTGGTATGTGTCCAACTCCTAGAAATAACTTCATGCCCCATCTCCCTTACTTCCAGCTAGTAAGGATCACATAATTCCTAACAAAGTTTTGACACAGATTCCCAATTCGGGCATTCAGAACATATAGCACGTTGCTGTAAGCAAGCACATTCTCATTCAAAGTTGCAAGTTACTATGTAGGAACAAGTTTCTCTAGGTATTTCAAAGATGCCCAGAACTGAGCTAAACGTTGTATGTCTCCAACTCCTAGAAATAACTTCATGCCCCATCTCCCTTACTTCCAGCTAGTAAGGATCACATAATTCCTAGGAAAGTTTTGACACAGATTCCCAATTCGGGCATTCAGAACATATAGCACGTTGCTGTAAGCAAGCACATTCTCATTCAAAGTTGCAAGTTACTATGTAGGAACAAGTTTGTATAGGTATTTCAAAGATGCCCAGAACTGAGCTAAAGGTTGTATGTCTCCAACTCCTAGAAAAAACTTCATGCCCCATCTCCCTTTTTCCAGCTAGAAAGGATCACATAATTCCTAACAAAGTTTTGACACAGATTCCCAATTCGGGCATTCAGAACATATAGCACGTTGCTGTAAGCAAGCACATTCTCATTCAAAGTTGCAAGTTACTATGTAGGAACAAGTTTGTCTAGGTGTTTCAAAGATGCCCAGAACTGTGCTAAACTTGGTATGTGTCCAACTCCTAGAAATAACTTCATGCCCCAACTCCCTTACTTCCAGATAGTAAGGATCACATAATTCCTAACAAAGTTTTGACACAGATTCCCAATTCGGGCATTCAGAACATATAGCACGTTGCTGTAAGCAAGCACATTCTCATTCAAAGTTGCAAGTTACTATGTAGGAACAAGTTTGTATAGGTATTTCAAAGATGCCCAGAACTGAGCTAAACCTTGTATGTCTCCAACTCCTAGAAATAACTTCATGCCCCATCTCCCTAACTTCCATCTAGTAAGGATCACATAATTCCTAACAAAGTTTTGACACAGATTCCCAATTCGGGCATTCAGAACATATAGCACGTTGCTGTAAGCAAGCACATTCTCATTCAAAGTTGCAAGTTACTATGTAGGAACAAGTTTGTATAGGTATTTCAAAGATGCCCAGTACTGAGCTAAACGTTGTATGTCTCCAACTCCTAGAAATAACTTCATGCTCCATGTCCCTTACGTCCTGCTAGTAAGGATCACATAATTCCTAACAAAGTTTTGACACAGATTCCCAATTCGGGCATTCGGAACATATAGCACGTTGCTGTAAGAAACTACATTCTCATTTAAAGTTGCAAGTTACTATGTAGGAACAAGTTTGTATAGGTATTTCAAAGATGCCCAGAACTGAGATAAACTTGGTATGACTCCAACTCCTAGAAATAACTTCATGCCCCATCTCCCTAACTTCCTGCTAGTGAGGATCACATAATTCCTAACAAAGTTTTGACACAGATTCCCAATTCGGGCATTCAGAACGTATAGCACGTTGCTGTAAGCAAGAACATTCTCATTTAAAGTTGCAAGTTACTATGTAGGAAGAAGTTTGTATAGGTATTTCAAAGATGCCCAGAACTGAGCTAAACCTTGTATGTCTCCAACTCCTAGAAATAACTTCATGCCCCATCTCCCTTACTTCCATCTAGTAAGGATCACATAATTCCTAACAAAGTTTTGACACAGATTCCCAATTCGGGCATTCAGAACATATAGCACGTTGCTGTAAGCAAGCACATTCTCATTCAAAGATGCAAGTTACTATGTAGGAACAAGTTTGTATAGGTATTTCAAAGATGCCCAGAACTGAGCTAAAGTGGGTATGTCTCCAACTCCTAGAAATAACTTCATGCCCCAACTCCCTTACTTCCATCTAGTAAGGATCACATAATTCCTAACAAAGTTTTGACACAGATTCCCAATTCGGGCATTCAGAACATATAGCACGTTGCTGTAAGCAAGCACATTCCCATTCAAAGTTGCAAGATACTATGTAGGAACAAGTTAGTATAGGTATTTCAAAGATGCCCAGAACTGTGCTAAACGTTGTATGTCTCCAACTCCTAGAAATAACTTCATGCCCCATCTCCCTTACTTCCAGCTAGTAAGGATCACATAATTCCTAACAAAGTTTTGACACAGATTCCCAATTCGGGCATTCAGAACATATAGCACGTTGCTGTAAGCAAGCACATTCTCATTCAAAGTTGCAAGTTACTCTGTAGGAACAAGTTTCTCTAGGTATTTCAAAGATGCCCAGAACTGAGCTAAACGTTGTATGTCTCCAACTCCTAGAAATAACTTCATGCCCCATCTCCCTTACTTCCAGCTAGTAAGGATCACATAATTCCTAACAAAGTTTTGACACAGATTCCCAAATCGGGCATTCAGAACATATAGCACGTTGCTGTAAGCAAGCACATTCTCATTCAAAGTTGCAAGTTACTATGTAGGAACAAGTTTGTATAGGTGTTTCAAAGATGCCCAGAACTGTGCTAAACTTGGTATGTGTCCAACTCCTAGAAATAACTTCATGCCCCAACTCCCTTACTTCCAGATAGTAAGGATCACATAATTCCTAACAAAGTTTTGACACAGATTCCCAATTCGGGCATTCAGAACATATAGCACGTTGCTGTAAGCAAGCACATTCTCATTCAAAGTTGCAAGTTACTATGTAGGAACAAGTTTGTATAGGTATTTCAAAGATGCCCAGAACTGAGCTAAACGTTGTATGTCTCCAACTCCTAGAAATAACTTCATGCCCCATCTCCCTTACTTCCAGCTAGTAAGGATCAAATAATTCCTAACAAAGTTTTGACACAGATTCCCAATTCTGGCATTCTGTACCTATAGCACGTTGCTGTAAGCAAGCACATTCTCATTCAAAGTTGCAAGTTACTATGTAGGAACAAGTTTGTATAGGTATTTCAAAGATGCCCAGAACTGAGCTAAACTTGGCATGTGTCCAACTCCTAGAAATAACTTCATGCCCCATCTCCCTTACTTCCAGCTAGTAAGGATCACATAATTCCTAACAAACTTTTGACACAGATTCCCAATTCGGGCATTCAGAACATATAGCACGTTGCTGTAAGCAAGCACATTCTCATTCAAAGTTGCAAGTTACTATGTAGGAACAAGTTTGTATAGGTATTTCAAAGATGCCCAGAACTGAGCTAAACGTTGTATGTCTCCAACTCCTAGAAATAACTTCATGACCCATCTCCCTTACTTCCAGCTAGTAAGGATCACATAATTCCTAACAAAGTTTTGACACAGATTCCCAATTCGGGCATTCAGAACATATAGCACGTTGCTGTAAGCAAGCACATTCTCATTCAAAGTTGCAAGTTACTATGTAGGAACAAGTTTGTATAGGTATTTCAAAGATGCCCAGAACTGAGCTAAACGTTGTATGTCTCCAACTCCTAAAAATAACTTCATGCCCCATCTCCCTTACTTCCAGCTAGTAAGGATCACATAATTCCTAAGAAAGTTTTGACACAGATTCCCAATTCGGGCATTCAGAACATATAGCACGTTGCTGTAAGCAAGCACATTCTCATTCAACGTTGCAAGTTACTATGTAGGAACAAGTTTGTATAGGTATTTCAAAGATGCCCAGAACTGAGCTAAACGTTGTATGTCTCCAACTCCTAGAAATAACTTCATGCCCCATCTCCCTTTCTTCCAGCTAGAAAGGATCACATAATTCCTAACAAAGTTTTGACACAGATTCCCAATTCGGGCATTCAGAACATATAGCACGTTGTTGTAAGCAAGCACATTCTCATTCAAAGTTGCAAGTTACTATGTAGGAACAAGTTTGTATAAGTATTTCAAAGATGCCCAGAACTGAGCTAAACTTGTTATGTCTCCAACTCCTAGAAATAACTTTGCCCCATCTCCCTTACTTCCAGCTAGTAAGAATCACATAATTCCTAACAAAGTTTTGACACAGATTCCCAAATCGGGCATTCAGAACATATAGCACGTTGCTGGAAGCAAGCACATTCTCATTCAAAGTTGCAAGTTACTATGTAGGAACAAGTTTGTATATGTATTTCAAAGATGCCCAGAACTGTGCTAAACTTGATATGTGTCCAACTCCTAGAAATAACTTCATGCCCCAACTCCCTTACTTCCAGCTAGTAAGGATCACATAATTCCTAACAAAGTTTTGACACAGATTCCCAATTCGGGCATTCAGAACATATAGCATGTTGCTGTAAGCAAGCACATTCTCATTCAAAGTTGCAAGGTACTATGTAGGATCAAGTTTGTATAGGTATTTCAAAGATGCCCAGAACTGAGCTAAACTTTGTATGTGTCCAACAATTAGAAACAACTTCATGTCCCATCTCCCTTACTTCCAGCTAGTAAGGATCACATAATTCCTAAAAAAGTTTTGACACAGATTCCCAATTCGGGCATTCAGAACATTTAGCACGTTACTGTAAGCAAGCACATTCTCATTCAAATTTGCAAGTTACTATGTAGGAACAAGTTTGTATAGGTGTTTCAAAGATGCCCAGAACTGCGCTAAACTTGGTATGTGTCCAACTCCTAGAAATAACTTCATGCCCAACTCCCTTACTTTCAGATAGTAAGGATCACATAATTCCTAACAAAGTTTTGACACAGATTCCCAATTCGGGCATTCAGAACATATAGCACGTTGCTGTAAGCAAGCACATTCTCATTCAAAGTTGCAAGTTACTATGTAGGAACAAGTTTGTATAGGTATTTCAAAGATGCCCAGAACTGAGCTAAAGTGGGTATGTCTCCAACTCCTAGAAATAACTTCGTGCCCCAACTCCCTTACTTCCAGCTAGTAAGGATCACATAATTCCTACCAAAATTTTGACACAGATTCCCAATTCGGGCATTCAGAACATATAGCACGTTGCTGTAAGCAAGCACATTCTCATTCAAAGTTGCAAGTTACTATGTAGGAACAAGTTTGTATAGGTATTTCAAAGATGCCCAGAACTGAGCTAAACGTTGTATGTCTCCAACTCCTAGAAATAACTTCATGCCCCATCTCCCTTACTTCCATCTAGTAAGGATCACATAATTCCTAACAAAGTTTTGACACAGATTCCCAATTCGGGCATTCAAAACATATAGCACGTTGCTGTAAGCAAGCACATTCTCATTCAAAGTTGCAACTTACTATGTAGGAACAAGTTTGTATAGGTATTTCAAAGATGCCCAGAACTGAGCTAAACTTGGTATGTCTCCAACTCCTAGAAATAACTTTGCCCCATCTCCCTTACTTCCAGCTAGTAAGGATCACATAATTCCTAACAAATTTTGACACAGATTCCCAAATCGGGCATTCAGAACATATAGCACGTTGCTGTAAGCAAGCACATTCTCATTCAAAGTTGCAAGTTACTATGTAGGAACAAGTTTGTATAGGTGTTTCAAAGATGCCCAGAACTGTGCTAAACTTGGTATGTGTCCAACTCCTAGAAATAACTTCATGCCCCAACTCCCTTACTTCCAGATAGTAAGGGTCACATAATTCCTAACAAAGTTTTGACACAGATTCCCAATTCGGGCATTCAGAACATATAGCACGTTGCTGTAAGCAAGCACATTCTCATTCAAAGTTGCAAGTTACTATGTAGGAACAAGTTTGTATAGGTATTTCAAAGATGCCCAGAACGGAGCTAAACCTTGTATGTCTCCAACTCCTAGAAATAACTTCATGCCCCATCTCCCTAACTTCCAGCTAGTAAGGATCACATAATTCCTAACAAAGTTTTGACACAGATTCCCAATTCGGGCATTCAGAACATATAGCACGTTGCTGTAAGCAAGCACATTCTCATTCAAAGTTGCAAGTTACTATGTAGGAACAAGTTTGTATAGGTATTTCAAAGATGCCCAGTACTGAGCTAAACGTTGTATGTCTCCAACTCCTAGAAATAACTTCATGCTCCATGTCCCTTACGTCCTGCTAGTAAGGATCACATAATTCCTAACAAAGTTTTGACACAGATTCCCAATTCGGGCATTCGGAACATATAGCACGTTGCTGTAAGCAAGCACATTCTCATTTAAAGTTGCAAGTTACTATGTAGGAACAAGTTTGTATAGGTATTTCAAAGATGCCCAGAACTGAGCTAAACTTGGTATGTCTCCAACTCCTAGAAATAACTTCATGCCCCATCTCCCTTACTTCCTGCTAGTAAGGATCACATAATTCCTAACAAAGTTTTGACACAGATTCCCAATTCGGGCATTCAGAACGTATAGCACGTTGCTGTAAGCAAGAACATTCTCATTTAAAGTTGCAAGTTACTATGTAGGAAGAAGTTTGTATAGGTATTTAAAAGATGCCCAGAACTGAGCTAAACCTGGTATGTCTCCAACTCCTAGAAATAACTTCATGCCCCATCTCCCTTACTTCCATCTAGTAAGTATCACATAATTCCTAACAAAGTTTTGACACAGATTCCCAATTCGGGCATTCAGAACATATAGCACGTTGCTGTAAGCAAGCACATTCTCATTCAAAGATGCAAGTTACTATGTAGGAACAAGTTTGTATAGGTTTTTCAAAGATGCCCAGAACTGAGCTAAAGTGGGTATGTCTCCAACTCCTAGAAATAACTTCATGCCCCAACTCCCTTACTTCCAGCTAGTAAGGATCACATAATTCCTAACAAAGTTTTGACACAGATTCCCAATTCGGGCATTCAGAACATATAGCACGTTGCTGTAAGCAAGCACATTCCCATTCAAAGTTGCAAGTTACTATGTAGGAACAAGTTTGTATAGGTATTTCAAAGATGCCCAGAACTGAGCTAAACTTGGTATGTCTCCAACTCCTAGAAATAACTTCATGCCCCATCTCCCTTACTTCCAGCTAGTAAGGATCACATAATTCCTAACAAAGTTTTGACACAGATTCCCAAATCGGGCATTCAGAACATATAGCACGTTGCTGTAAGCAAGCACATTCTCATTCAAAGTTGCAAGTTACTATGTAGGAACAAGTTTGTATAGGTGTTTCAAAGATGCCCAGAACTGTGCTAAACTTGGTATGTGTCCAACTCCTAGAAATAACTTCATGCCCCAACTCCCTTACTTCCAGATAGTAAGGATCACATAATTCCTAACAAAGTTTTGACACAGATTCCCAATTCGGGCATTCAGAACATATAGCACGTTGCTGTAAGCAAGCACATTCTCATTCAAAGTTGCAAGTTACTATGTAGGAACAAGTTTGTATAGGTATTTCAAAGATGCCCAGAACTGAGCTAAACCTTGTATGTCTCCAACTCCTAGAAATAACTTCATGCCCCATCTCCCTAACTTCCAGCTAGTAAGGATCACATAATTCCTAACAAAGTTTTGACACAGATTCCCAATTCGGGCATTCAGAACATATAGCACGTTGCTGTAAGCAAGCACATTCTCATTCAAAGTTGCAAGTTACTATGTAGGAACAAGTTTGTATAGGTATTTCAAAGATGCCCAGTACTGAGCTAAACGTTGTATGTCTCCAACTCCTAGAAATAACTTCATGCTCCATGTCCCTTACGTCCTGCTAGTAAGGATCACATAATTCCTAACAAAGTTTTGACACAGATTCCCAATTCGGGCATTCAGAACATATAGCACGTTGCTGTAAGCAAGCACATTCTCATTCAAAGTTGCAAGTTACTATGTAGGAACAAGTTTCTCTAGGTATTTCAAAGATGCCCAGAACTGAGCTAAACGTTGTATGTCTCCAACTCCTAGAAATAACTTCATGCCCCATCTCCCTTACTTCCAGCTAGTAAGGATCACATAATTCCTAAGAAAGTTTTGACACAGATTCCCAATTCGGGCATTCAGAACATATAGCACGTTGCTGTAAGCAAGCACATTCTCATTCAAAGTTGCAAGTTACTATGTAGGAACAAGTTTGTATAGGTATTTCAAAGATGCCCAGAACTGAGCTAAACGTTGTATGTCTCCAACTCCTAGAAATAACTTCATGCCCCATCTCCCTTTCTTCCAGCTAGAAAGGATCACATAATTCCTAACAAAGTTTTGACACAGATTCCCAATTCGGGCATTCAGAACATATAGCACGTTGTTGTAAGCAAGCACATTCTCATTCAAAGTTGCAAGTTACTATGTAGGAACAAGTTTGTATAAGTATTTCAAAGATGCCCAGAACTGAGCTAAACTTGTTATGTCTCCAACTCCTAGAAATAACTTTGCCCCATCTCCCTTACTTCCAGCTAGTAAGGATCACATAATTCCTAACAAAGTTTTGACACAGATTCCCAAATCGGGCATTCAGAACATATAGCACGTTGCTGGAAGCAAGCACATTCTCATTCAAAGTTGCAAGTTACTATGTAGGAACAAGTTTGTATATGTATTTCAAAGATGCCCAGAACTGTGCTAAACTTGGTATGTGTCCAACTCCTAGAAATAACTTCATGCCCCAACTCCCTTACTTCCAGCTAGTAAGGATCACATAATTCCTAACAAAGTTTTGACACAGATTCCCAATTCGGGCATTCAGAACATATAGCATGTTGCTGTAAGCAAGCACATTCTCATTCAAAGTTGCAAGGTACTATGTAGGATCAAGTTTGTATAGGTATTTCAAAGATGCCCAGAACTGAGCTAAACTTTGTATGTGTCCAACAATTAGAAACAACTTCATGTCCCATCTCCCTTACTTCCAGCTAGTAAGGATCACATAATTCCTAATAAAGTTTTGACACAGATTCCCAATTCGGGCATTCAGAACATTTAGCACGTTACTGTAAGCAAGCACATTCTCATTCAAATTTGCAAGTTACTATGTAGGAACAAGTTTGTATAGGTGTTTCAAAGATGCCCAGAACTGCGCTAAACTTGGTATGTGTCCAACTCCTAGAAATAACTTCATGCCCAACTCCCTTACTTCCAGATAGTAAGGATCACATAATTCCTAACAAAGTTTTGACACAGATTCCCAATTCGGGCATTCAGAACATATAGCACGTTGCTGTAAGCAAGCACATTCTCATTCAAAGTTGCAAGTTACTATGTAGGAAGAAGTTTGTATAGGTATTTCAAAGATGCCCAGAACTGAGCTAAACCTGGTATGTCTCCAACTCCTAGAAATAACTTCATGCCCCATCTCCCTTACTTCCATCTAGTAAGGATCACATAATTCCTAACAAAGTTTTGACACAGATTCCCAATTCGGGCATTCAGAACATATAGCACGTTGCTGTAAGCAAGCACATTCTCATTCAAAGATGCAAGTTACTATGTAGGAACAAGTTTGTATAGGTATTTCAAAGATGCCCAGAACTGAGCTAAAGTGGGTATGTCTCCAACTCCTAGAAACAACTTCATGCCCCAACTCCCTTACTTCCAGCTAGTAAGGATCACATAATTCCTAACAAAGTTTTGACACAGATTCCCAATTCGGCCATTAAGAACATATAGCACGTTGCTGTAAGCAAGCACATTCCCATTCAAAGTTGCAAGTTACTATGTAGGAACAAGTTTGTATAGGTATTTCAAAGATGCCCAGAACTGAGCTAAACTTGGTATGTCTCCAACTCCTAGAAATAACTTCATGCCCCATCTCCCTTACTTCCAGCTAGTAAGGATCACATAATTCCTAACAAAGTTTTGACACAGATTCCCAAATCGGGCATTCAGAACATATAGCACGTTGCTGTAAGCAAGCACATTCTCATTCAAAGTTGCAAGTTACTATGTAGGAACAAGTTTGTATAGGTGTTTCAAAGATGCCCAGAACTGTGCTAAACTTGGTATGTGTCCAACTCCTAGAAATAACTTCATGCCCCAACTCCCTTACTTCCAGATAGTAAGGATCACATAATTCCTAACAAAGTTTTGACACAGATTCCCAATTCGGGCATTCAGAACATATAGCACGTTGCTGTAAGCAAGCACATTCTCATTCAAAGTTGCAAGTTACTATGTAGGAACAAGTTTGTATAGGTATTTCAAAGATGCCCAGAACTGAGCTAAACCTTGTATGTCTCCAACTCCTAGAAATAACTTCATGTCCCATCTCCCTAACTTCCAGCTAGTAAGGATCACATAATTCCTAACAAACTTTTGACACAGATTACCAATTCGGGCATTCAGAACATATAGCACGTTGCTCTAAGCAAGCACATTCTCATTCAAAGTTGCAAGTTACTATGTAGGAACAAGTTTGTATAGGTATTTCAAAGATGCCCAGTACTGAGCTAAACGTTGTATGTCTCCAACTCCTAGAAATAACTTCATGCTCCATGTCCCTTACGTCCTGCTAGTAAGGATCACATAATTCCTAACAAAGTTTTGACACAGATTCCCAATTCGGGCATTCGGAACATATAGCACGTTGCTGTAAGCAAGCACATTCTCATTTAAAGTTGCAAGTTACTATGTAGGAACAAGTTTGTATAGGTATTTCAAAGATGCCCAGAACTGAGCTAAACGTTGTATGTCTCCAACTCCTAGAAATAACTTCATGACCCATCTCCCTTACTTACAGCTAGTAAGGATCACATAATTACTAACAAAGTTTTGAAACAGATTCCCAATTCGGGCATTCAGAACATATAGCACGTTGCTGTAAGCAAGCACATTCTCATTCAAAGTTGCAAGTTACTATGTAGGAACAAGTTTGTATAGGTATTTCAAAGATGCCCAGAACTGTGCTAAACTTGGTATGTGTCCAACTCCTAGAAATAACTTCATGCCCCATCTCCCTTACTTCCAGCTAGTAAGGATCACATAATTCCTAACAAAGTTTTGACACAGATTCCCAATTCGGGCATTCAGAACATATAGCACGTTGCTGTAAGCAAGCACATTCTCATTCAAAGTTGCAAGTTACTATGTAGGAACAAGTTTCTCTAGGTATTTCAAAGATGCCCAGAACTGAGCTAAACGTTGTATGTCTCCAACTCCTAGAAATAACTTCATGCCCCATCTCCCTTACTTCCAGCTAGTAAGGATCACATAATTCCTAAGAAAGTTTTGACACAGATTCCCAATTCGGGCATTCAGAACATATAGCACGTTGCTGTAAGCAAGCACATTCTCATTCAAAGTTGCAAGTTACTATGTAGGAACAAGTTTGTATAGGTATTTCAAAGATGCCCAGAACTGAGCTAAACGTTGTATGTCTCCAACTCCTAGAAATAACTTCATGCCCCATCTCCCTTTCTTCCAGCTAGAAAGGATCACATAATTCCTAACAAAGTTTTGACACAGATTCCCAATTCGGGCATTCAGTACATATAGCACGTTGTTGTAAGCAAGCACATTCTCATTCAAAGTTGCAAGTTACTATGTAGGAACAAGTTTGTATAAGTATTTCAAAGATGCCCAGAACTGAGCTAAACTTGTTATGTCTCCAACTCCTAGAAATAACTTTGCCCCATCTCCCTTACTTCCAGCTAGTAAGGATCACATAATTCCTAACAAAGTTTTGACACAGATTCCCAATTCGGGCATTCAGAACATATAGCACGTTGCTGGAAGCAAGCACATTCTCATTCAAAGTTGCAAGTTACTATGTAGGATCAAGTTTGTGTAGGTATTTCAAAGATGCCCAGAACTGAGCTAAACTTTGTATGTGTCCAACAATTAGAAACAACTTCATGTCCCATCTCCCTTACTTCCAGCTAGTAAGGATCACATAATTCCTAATAAAGTTTTGACACAGATTCCCAATTCGGGCATTCAGAACATTTAGCACGTTACTGTAAGCAAGCACATTCTCATTCAAATTTGCAAGTTACTATGTAGGAACAAGTTTGTATAGGTGTTTCAAAGATGCCCAGAACTGCGCTAAACTTGGTATGTGTCCAACTCCTAGAAATAACTTCATGCCCAACTCCCTTACTTCCAGATAGTAAGGATCACATAATTCCTAACAAAGTTTTGACACAGATTCCCAATTCGGGCAGTCAGAACATATAGCACGTTGCTGTAAGCAAGCACATTCTCATTCAAAGTTGCAAGTTACTATGTAGGAACAAGTTTGTATAGGTATTTCAAAGATGCCCAGAACTGAGCTAAAGAGGGTATGTCTCCAACTCCTAGAAATAACTTCGTCCCCCAACTCCCTTACTTCCAGCTAGTAAGGATCACATAATTCCTACCAAAATTTTGACACAGATTCCCAATTCGGGCGTTCAGAACATATAGCACGTTGCTGTAAGCAAGCACATTCTCATTCAAAGTTGCAAGTTACTATGTAGGAACAAGTTTGTATAGGTATTTCAAAGATGCCCAGAACTGAGCTAAACGTTGTATGTCTCCAACTCCTAGAAATAACTTCATGCCCCATCTCCCTTACTTCCAGCTAGTAAGGATCACATAATTCCTAAGAAAGTTTTGACACAGATTCCCAATTCGGGCATTCAGAACATATAGCACGTTGCTGTAAGCAAGCACATTCTCATTCAAAGTTGCAAGTTACTATGTAGGAACAAGTTTGTATAGGTATTTCAAAGATGCCCAGAACTGTGCTAAACGTTGTATGTCTCCAACTCCTAGAAATAACTTCATGCCCCATCTCCCTTACTTCCAGCTAGTAAGGATCACATAATTCCTAACAAAGTTTTGACACAGATTCCCAATTCGGGCATTCAGAACATATAGCACGTTGCTGTAAGCAAGCACATTCTCATTCAAAGTTGCAAGTTACTATGTAGGAACAAGTTTGTATAGGTATTTCAAAGATGCCCAGAATTGAGCTAAACTTGGTATGTCTCCAACTCCTAGAAATAACTTCATGCCCCATCTCCCTTACTTCCAGCTAGTAAGGATCACATAATTCCTAACAAAGATTTGACACAGATTCCCAAATCGGGCATTCAGAACATATAGCACGTTGCTGTAAGCAAGCACATTCTCATTCAAAGTTGCAAGTTACTATGTAGGAACAAGTTTGTATAGGTGTTTCAAAGATGCCCAGAACTGTGCTAAACTTGGTATGTGTCCAACTCCTAGAAATAACTTCATGCCCCAACTCCCTTACTTCCAGATAGTAAGGATCACATAATTCCTAACAAAGTTTTGACACAGATTCCCAATTCGGGCATTCAGAACATATAGCACGTTGCTGTAAGCAAGCACATTCTCATTCAAAGTTGCAAGTTACTATGTAGGAACAAGTTTGTATAGGTATTTCAAAGATGCCCAGAACTGAGCTAAACCTTGTATGTCTCCAACTCCTAGAAATAACTTCATGCCCCATCTCCCTAACTTCCAGCTAGTAAGGATCACATAATTCCTAACAAAGTTTTGACACAGATTCCCAATTCGGGCATTCAGAACATATAGCACGTTGCTGTAAGCAAGCACATTCTCATTCAAAGTTGCAAGTTACTATGTAGGAAGAAGTTTGTATAGGTATTTCAAAGATGCCCAGAACTGAGCTAAACCTGGTATGTCTCCAACTCCTAGAAATAACTTCATGCCCCATCTCCCTTACTTCCATCTAGTAAGGATCACATAATTCCTAACAAAGTTTTGACACAGATTCCCAATTCGGGCATTCAGAACATATAGCACGTTGCTGTAAGCAAGCACATTCTCATTCAAAGATGCAAGTTACTATGTAGGAACAAGTTTGTATAGGTATTTCAAAGATGCCCAGAACTGAGCTAAAGTGGGTATGTCTCCAACTCCTAGAAATAACTTCATGCCCCAACTCCCTTACTTCCAGCTAGTAAGGATCACATAATTCCTAACAAAGTTTTGACACAGATTCCCAATTCGGGCATTAAGAACATATAGCACGTTGCTGTAAGCAAGCACATTCCCATTCAAAGTTGCAAGTTACTATGTAGGAACAAGTTTGTATAGGTATTTCAAAGATGCCCAGAACTGAGCTAAACTTGGTATGTCTCCAACTCCTAGAAATAACTTCATGCCCCATCTCCCTTACTTCCAGCTAGTAAGGATCACATAATTCCTAACAAAGTTTTGACACAGATTCCCAAATCGGGCATTCAGAACATATAGCACGTTGCTGTAAGCAAGCACATTCTCATTCAAAGTTGCAAGTTACTATGTAGGAACAAGTTTGTATAGGTGTTTCAAAGATGCCCAGAACTGTGCTAAACTTGGTATGTGTCCAACTCCTAGAAATAACTTCATGCCCCAACTCCCTTACTTCCAGATAGTAAGGATCACATAATTCCTAACAAAGTTTTGACACAGATTCCCAATTCGGGCATTCAGAACATATAGCACGTTGCTGTAAGCAAGCACATTCTCATTCAAAGTTGCAAGTTACTATGTAGGAACAAGTTTGTATAGGTATTTCAAAGATGCCCAGAACTGAGCTAAACCTTGTATGTCTCCAACTCCTAGAAATAACTTCATGTCCCGTCTCCCTAACTTCCAGCTAGTAAGGATCACATAATTCCTAACAAACTTTTGACACAGATTACCAATTCGGGCATTCAGAACATATAGCACGTTGCTCTAAGCAAGCACATTCTCATTCAAAGTTGCAAGTTACTATGTAGGAACAAGTTTGTATAGGTATTTCAAAGATGCCCAGTACTGAGCTAAACGTTGTATGTCTCCAACTCCTAGAAATAACTTCATGCTCCATGTCCCTTACGTCCTGCTAGTAAGGATCACATAATTCCTAACAAAGTTTTGACACAGATTCCCAATTCGGGCATTCGGAACATATAGCACGTTGCTGTAAGCAAGCACATTCTCATTTAAAGTTGCAAGTTACTATGTAGGAACAAGTTTGTATAGGTATTTCAAAGATGCCCAGAACTGAGCTAAACGTTGTATGTCTCCAACTCCTAGAAATAACTTCATGACCCATCTCCCTTACTTACAGCTAGTAAGGATCACATAATTACTAACAAAGTTTTGAAACAGATTCCCAATTCGGGCATTCAGAACATATAGCACGTTGCTGTAAGCAAGCACATTCTCATTCAAAGTTGCAAGTTACTATGTAGGAACAAGTTTGTATAGGTATTTCAAAGATGCCCAGAACTGTGCTAAACTTGGTATGTGTCCAACTCCTAGAAATAACTTCATGCCCCATCTCCCTTACTTCCAGCTAGTAAGGATCACATAATTCCTAACAAAGTTTTGACACAGATTCCCAATTCGGGCATTCAGAACATATAGCACGTTGCTGTAAGCAAGCACATTCTCATTCAAAGTTGCAAGTTACTATGTAGGAACAAGTTTCTCTAGGTATTTCAAAGATGCCCAGAACTGAGCTAAACGTTGTATGTCTCCAACTCCTAGAAATAACTTCATGCCCCATCTCCCTTACTTCCAGCTAGTAAGGATCACATAATTCCTAAGAAAGTTTTGACACAGATTCCCAATTCGGGCATTCAGAACATATAGCACGTTGCTGTAAGCAAGCACATTCTCATTCAAAGTTGCAAGTTACTATGTAGGAACAAGTTTGTATAGGTATTTCAAAGATGCCCAGAACTGAGCTAAACGTTGTATGTCTCCAACTCCTAGAAATAACTTCATGCCCCATCTCCCTTTCTTCCAGCTAGAAAGGATCACATAATTCCTAACAAAGTTTTGACACAGATTCCCAATTCGGGCATTCAGTACATATAGCACGTTGTTGTAAGCAAGCACATTCTCATTCAAAGTTGCAAGTTACTATGTAGGAACAAGTTTGTATAAGTATTTCAAAGATGCCCAGAACTGAGCTAAACTTGTTATGTCTCCAACTCCTAGAAATAACTTTGCCCCATCTCCCTTACTTCCAGCTAGTAAGGATCACATAATTCCTAACAAAGTTTTGACACAGATTCCCAATTCGGGCATTCAGAACATATAGCACGTTGCTGGAAGCAAGCACATTCTCATTCAAAGTTGCAAGTTACTATGTAGGATCAAGTTTGTGTAGGTATTTCAAAGATGCCCAGAACTGAGCTAAACTTTGTATGTGTCCAACAATTAGAAACAACTTCATGTCCCATCTCCCTTACTTCCAGCTAGTAAGGATCACATAATTCCTAATAAAGTTTTGACACAGATTCCCAATTCGGGCATTCAGAACATTTAGCACGTTACTGTAAGCAAGCACATTCTCATTCAAATTTGCAAGTTACTATGTAGGAACAAGTTTGTATAGGTGTTTCAAAGATGCCCAGAACTGCGCTAAACTTGGTATGTGTCCAACTCCTAGAAATAACTTCATGCCCAACTCCCTTACTTCCAGATAGTAAGGATCACATAATTCCTAACAAAGTTTTGACACAGATTCCCAATTCGGGCAGTCAGAACATATAGCACGTTGCTGTAAGCAAGCACATTCTCATTCAAAGTTGCAAGTTACTATGTAGGAACAAGTTTGTATAGGTATTTCAAAGATGCCCAGAACTGAGCTAAAGAGGGTATGTCTCCAACTCCTAGAAATAACTTCGTCCCCCAACTCCCTTACTTCCAGCTAGTAAGGATCACATAATTCCTACCAAAATTTTGACACAGATTCCCAATTCGGGCGTTCAGAACATATAGCACGTTGCTGTAAGCAAGCACATTCTCATTCAAAGTTGCAAGTTACTATGTAGGAACAAGTTTGTATAGGTATTTCAAAGATGCCCAGAACTGAGCTAAACGTTGTATGTCTCCAACTCCTAGAAATAACTTCATGCCCCATCTCCCTTACTTCCAGCTAGTAAGGATCACATAATTCCTAAGAAAGTTTTGACACAGATTCCCAATTCGGGCATTCAGAACATATAGCACGTTGCTGTAAGCAAGCACATTCTCATTCAAAGTTGCAAGTTACTATGTAGGAACAAGTTTGTATAGGTATTTCAAAGATGCCCAGAACTGTGCTAAACGTTGTATGTCTCCAACTCCTAGAAATAACTTCATGCCCCATCTCCCTTACTTCCAGCTAGTAAGGATCACATAATTCCTAACAAAGTTTTGACACAGATTCCCAATTCGGGCATTCAGAACATATAGCACGTTGCTGTAAGCAAGCACATTCTCATTCAAAGTTGCAAGTTACTATGTAGGAACAAGTTTGTATAGGTATTTCAAAGATGCCCAGAATTGAGCTAAACTTGGTATGTCTCCAACTCCTAGAAATAACTTCATGCCCCATCTCCCTTACTTCCAGCTAGTAAGGATCACATAATTCCTAACAAAGATTTGACACAGATTCCCAAATCGGGCATTCAGAACATATAGCACGTTGCTGTAAGCAAGCACATTCTCATTCAAAGTTGCAAGTTACTATGTAGGAACAAGTTTGTATAGGTGTTTCAAAGATGCCCAGAACTGTGCTAAACTTGGTATGTGTCCAACTCCTAGAAATAACTTCATGCCCCAACTCCCTTACTTCCAGATAGTAAGGATCACATAATTCCTAACAAAGTTTTGACACAGATTCCCAATTCGGGCATTCAGAACATATAGCACGTTGCTGTAAGCAAGCACATTCTCATTCAAAGTTGCAAGTTACTATGTAGGAACAAGTTTGTATAGGTATTTCAAAGATGCCCAGAACTGAGCTAAACCTTGTATGTCTCCAACTCCTAGAAATAACTTCATGCCCCATCTCCCTAACTTCCAGCTAGTAAGGATCACATAATTCCTAACAAAGTTTTGACACAGATTCCCAATTCGGGCATTCAGAACATATAGCACGTTGCTGTAAGCAAGCACATTCTCATTCAAAGTTGCAAGTTACTATGTAGGAACAAGTTTGTATAGGTATTTCAAAGATGCCCAGTACTGAGCTAAACGTGGTATGTCTCCAACTCCTAGAAATAACTTCATGCTCCATGTCCCTTACGTCCTGCTAGTAAGGATCACATAATTCCTAACAAAGTTTTGACACAGATTCCCAATTCGGGCATTCGGAACATATAGCACGTTGCTGTAAGCAAGCACATTCTCATTTAAAGTTGCAAGTTACTATGTAGGAACAAGTTTGTATAGGTATTTCAAAGATGCCCAGAACTGAGCTAAACTTGGTATGTCTCCAACTCCTAGAAATAACTTCATGCCCCATCTCCCTTACTTCCTGCGAGTAAGGATCACATAATTCCTAACAAAGTTTTGACACAGATTCCCAATTCGGGCATTCAGAACGTATAGCACGTTGCTGTAAGCAAGCTCATTCTCATTTAAAGTTGCAAGTTACTATGTAGGAACAAGTTTGTATAGGGATTTCAAAGATGCCCAGAACTGAGCTAAACCTTGTATGTCTCCAACTCCTAGAAATAACTT
This sequence comes from Diceros bicornis minor, assembly GCF_020826845.1. Classification (NCBI taxonomy): domain Eukaryota; kingdom Metazoa; phylum Chordata; class Mammalia; order Perissodactyla; family Rhinocerotidae; genus Diceros; species Diceros bicornis. The sequence continues at coordinate 926,958 of NW_026690857.1, read as the reverse complement.
CATGCCCCATTTCCCTTACTTCCAGCTAGTAAGGATCACATAATTCCTACCAAAGTTTTGACACAGATTCCCAATTCGGGCATTCAGAACATATAGCACGTTGCTGTAAGCAAGCACATTCTCATTCAAAGTTGCAAGTTACTATGTAGGAACAAGTTTGTATAGGTATTTCAAAGATGCCCAGAACTGAGCAAAAGTGGGTATGTCTCCAACTCCTAGAAATAACTTCATGCCCCAACTCCCTTACTTCCAGCTAGTAAGGATCACATAATTCCTAACAAAGTTTTGACACAGATTCCCAATTCGGGCATTCAGAACATATAGCACGTTGCTGTATGCAAGCACATTCTCATTCAAAGTTGCAAGTTACTATGTAGGATCAAGTTTAAATAGGTATTTCAAAGATGCCCAGAACTGAGCTAAACTTGGTATGTGTCCAACACTTAGAAACAACTTCATGTCCCATCTCCCTTACTTCCAGCTAGTAAGGATCACATAATTCCTAACAAAGTTTTGACACAGATTCCCAATTCGGGCATTCAGAACATATAGCACGTTGCTGTAAGCAAGCACATTCTCATTCAAGGTTGCAAGTTACTATGTAGGAACAAGTTTGTATAGGTATTTCAAAGATGCTCAGAACTGAGCTAAAGTGGGTATTTCTCCAGCTCCTAGAAATAACTTCATGCCCCATCTCCCTTACATCCAGCTAGTAAGGATCACATAATTCCTAACAAAGTTTTGACACAGATTCCCAATTCGGGCATTCAGAACATATAGCACGTTGCTGTAAGCAAGCACATTCTCATTCAAAGTTGCAAGTTACTATGTAGGAACAAGTTTGTATAGGTATTTCAAAGATGCCCAGAACTGAGCTAAACTTAGTATGTCTCCAACTCCTAGAAATAACTTCATGCCCCAACTCCCTTACTTCCAGCTGGTAAGGATCACATAATTCCTAACAAAGTTTTGACACAGATACCCAAATCGGGCATTCAGAACATATAGCACGTTGCTATAAACAAGCACATTCTCATTCAAAGTTGCAAGTTACTATGTAGGAACAAGTTTGTATAGGTATTTCAAAGATGCCCAGAACTGAGCTAAACTTGGTATGTCTCCAACTCCTAGAAATAACTTCATGCCCCATCTCCCTTACTTCCTGCTAGTAAGGATCACATAATTCCTAACAAAGTTTTGACACAGATTCCCAATTCGGGCATTCAGAACGTATAGCACGTTGCTGTAAGCAAGCACATTCTCATTTAAAGTTGCAAGTTACTATGTAGGAAGAAGTTTGTATAGGTATTTCAAAGATGCCCAGAACTGAGCTAAACTTGGTATGTCTCCAACTCCTAGAAATAACTTCATGCCCCATCTCCCTTACTTCCAGCTAGTAAGGATCACATAATTCTTAATAAAGTTTTGACACAGATTCCCAATTCGGGCATTCAGAACATATAGCACGTTGCTGTAAGCAAGCACATTCTCATTCAAAGTTGCAAGTTACTATGTAGGAACAAGTTTGTATAGGTATTTCAAAGATGCCCAGAACTGAGCTAAAACTTGTATGTCTCCAACTCCTAGAAATAACATCATGCCCCATCTCCCTTACTTCCAGCTAGTAAGGATCACATAATTCCTAACAAAGATTTGACACAGATTCCCAATTCGGGCATTCAGAACATATAGCACGTTGCTGTAAGCAAGCACATTCTCATTCAAAGTTGCAAGTTACTATGTAGGAACAAGTTTGTATAGGTATTTCAAAGATGCCCAGAACTGAGCTAAAGTGGGTATGTCTCCAACTCCTAGAAATAACTTCATGCCCCAACTCCCTTACTTCCAGCTAGTAAGGATCACATAATTCCTAACAAAGTTTTGACACAGATTCCCAATTCGGGCATTCAGAACATATAGCACGTTGCTGTAAGCAAGCACATTCTCATTGAAAGTTGCAAGATACTATGTAGGATCAAGTGTATATAGGTATTTCAAATATGCCCAGAACTTAGCAAAACTTGGTATGTGTCCAACACTTAGAAACAACTTCATGTCCCATCTCCCTTACTTCCAGCTAGTAAGGATCACATAATTCCTAACAAAGTTTTGACACAGATTCCCAATTCGGGCATTCAGAACATATAGCACGTTGCTGTAAGCAAGCACATTCTCATTCAAAGTTGCAAGTTACTATGTAGGAACAAGTTTGTATAGGTGTTTCAAAGATGCCCAGAACTGTGCTAAACTTGGTATGTGTCCAACTCCTAGAAATAACTTCATGCCCCACCTCCCTGACTTCCAGATAGTAAGGATCACATAATTCCTAACAAAGTTTTGACACAGATTCCCAATTCGGTCATTCAGAACATATAGCACGTTGCTGTAAGCAAGCACATTCTCATTCAAAGTTGCAACTTACTATGTAGGAACAAATTTGTATAGGTATTTCAAAGATACCCAGAACTGAGCTAAACATGGTATGTCTCTAACTCCTAGAAATAACTTCATGCCCCATCTCCCTTACTTCCAGCTAGTAAGGATCACATAATTCCTAACAAACTTTTGACACAGATTCCCAATTCGGACATTCAGAACATATAGCACGTTGCTGTAAGCAAGCACATTCTCATTCAAAGATGCAAGTTACTATGTAGGAACAAGTTTGTATAGGTATTTCAAAGATGCCCAGAACTGAGCTAAACATGGTATGTCTCCAACTCCTAGAAATAACTTCATGCCCCAAATCCCTTACTTCCAGCTAGTAAGGATCACATAATTCCTAACAAAGTTTTGACACAGATTCCCAATTCGGGCATTCAGAACATATAGCACGTTGCTGTAAGCAAGCACATTCTCATTCAAAGTTGCAAGTTACTATGTAGGAACAAGTTTGTATAGGTATTTCAAAGATGCCCAGAACTGAGCTAAACGTTGTATGTCTCCAACTCCTAGAAATAACTTCTTGCCCCATCTCCCTTACGTCCAGCTAGTAATGATCACATAATTCCTAACAAAGTTTTGACACAGATTCCCAATTCGGGCATTCAGAACATATAGCACGTTGCTGTAAGCAAGCACATTCTCATTCAAAGTTGCAAGTTACTATGTAGGAACAAGTTTGTATAGGTATTTCAAAGATGCCCAGAACTGAGCTAAACGTTGTATGTCTCCAACTCCTAGAAAAAACTTCATGCCCCATCTCCCTTACTTACAGCTAGTAAGGATCACATAATTCCTAACAAAGTTTTGACACAGATTCCCAATTCGGGCATTCAGAACATATAGCACGTTGCTGTAAGCAAGCACATTCTCATTCAAAGTTGCAAGTTACTATGTAGGAACAAGTTTGTATAGGTATTTCAAAGATGCCCAGAACTGAGCTAAACGTTGTATGTGTCCAACTCCTAGAAATAACTTCATGCCCCATCTCCCTTACTTCCAGCTAGTAAGGATCACATAATTCCTAACAAAGTTTTGACACAGATTCCCAATTCGGGCATTCAGAACATATAGCACCTTGCTGTAAGCAAGCACATTCTCATTCAAAGTTGCAAGTTACTATGTAGGAACAAGTTTGTATAGGTATTTCAAAGATGCCCAGAACTGAGCTAAACTTGGCATGTGTCCAACTCCTAGAAATAACTTCATGCCCCAACTCCCTTACTTCCAGCTAGTAAGGAACACATAATTCCTAACAAAGTTTTGACACAGATTCCCAATTCGGGCATTCAGAACATATAGCATGTTGCTGTATGCAAGCACATTCTCATTCAAAGTTGCAAGGTACTATGTAGGATCAAGTTTGTATAGGTATTTCAAAGATGCCCAGAACTGAGCTAAACTTTGTATGTGTCCAACAATTAGAAACAACTTCATGTCCCATCTCCCTTACTTCCAGCTAGTAAGGATCACATAATTCCTAATAAAGTTTTGACACAGATTCCCAATTCGGGCATTCAGAACATTTAGCACGTTACTGTAATCAAGCACATTCTCATTCAAATTTGCAAGTTACTATGTAGGAACAAGTTTGTATAGGTGTTTCAAAGATGCCCAGAACTGCGCTAAACTTGGTATGTGTCCAACTCCTAGAAATAACTTCATGCCAAACTCCCTTACTTCCAGATAGTAAGGATCACATAATTCCTAACAAAGTTTTGACACAGATTCCCAATTCGGGCATTCAGAACATATAGCACGTTGCTGTAAGCAAGCACATTCTCATTCAAAGTTGCAAGTTACTATGTAGGAACAAGTTTGTATAGGTATTTCAAAGATGCCCAGAACTGAGCTAAAGAGGGTATGTCTCCAACTCCTAGAAATAACTTCGTCCCCCAACTCCCTTACTTCCAGCTAGTAAGGATCACATAATTCCTACCAAAATTTTGACACAGATTCCCAATTCGGGCGTTCAGAACATATAGCACGTTGCTGTAAGCAAGCACATTCTCATTCAAAGTTGCAAGTTACTATGTAGGAACAAGTTTGTATAGGTATTTCAAAGATGCCCAGAACTGAGCTAAACGTTGTATGTCTCCAACTCCTAGAAATAACTTCATGACCCATCTCCCTTACTTACAGCTAGTAAGGATCACATAATTACTAACAAAGTTTTGAAACAGATTCCCAATTCGGGCATTCAGAACATATAGCACGTTGCTGTAAGCAAGCACATTCTCATTCAAAGTTGCAAGTTACTATGTAGGAACAAGTTTGTATAGGTATTTCAAAGATGCCCAGAACTGTGCTAAACTTGGTATGTGTCCAACTCCTAGAAATAACTTCATGCCCCTTCTCCCTTACTTCCAGCTAGTAAGGATCACATAATTCCTAACAAAGTTTTGACACAGATTCCCAATTCGGGCATTCAGAACATATAGCACGTTGCTGTAAGCAAGCACATTCTCATTCAAAGTTGCAAGTTACTATGTAAGAACAAGTTTCTCTAGGTATTTCAAAGATGCCCAGAACTGAGCTAAACGTTGTATGTCTCCAACTCCTAGAAATAACTTCATGCCCCATCTCCCTTACTTCCAGCTAGTAAGGATCACATAATTCCTAAGAAAGTTTTGACACAGATTCCCAATTCGGGCATTCAGAACATATAGCACGTTGCTGTAAGCAAGCACATTCTCATTCAAAGTTGCAAGTTACTATGTAGGAACAAGTTTGTATAGGTATTTCAAAGATGCCCAGAACTGTGCTAAACGTTGTATGTCTCCAACTCCTAGAAATAACTTCATGCCCCATCTCCCTTACTTCCAGCTAGTAAGGATCACATAATTCCTAACAAAGTTTTGACACAGATTCCCAATTCGGGCATTCAGAACATATAGCACGTTGCTGTAAGCAAGCACATTCTCATTCAAAGTTGCAAGTTACTATGTAGGAACAAGTTTGTATAGGTATTTCAAAGATGCCCAGAATTGAGCTAAACTTGGTATGTCTCCAACTCCTAGAAATAACTTCATGCCCCATCTCCCTTACTTCCAGCTAGTAAGGATCACATAATTCCTAACAAAGTTTTGACACAGATTCCCAAATCGGGCATTCAGAACATATAGCACGTTGCTGTAAGCAAGCACATTCTCATTCAAAGTTGCAAGTTACTATGTAGGAACAAGTTTGTATAGGTGTTTCAAAGATGCCCAGAACTGTGCTAAACTTGGTATGTGTCCAACTCCTAGAAATAACTTCATGCCCCAACTCCCTTACTTCCAGATAGTAAGGATCACATAATTCCTAACAAAGTTTTGACACAGATTCCCAATTCGGGCATTCAGAACATATAGCACGTTGCTGTAAGCAAGCACATTCTCATTCAAAGTTGCAAGTTACTATGTAGGAACAAGTTTGTATAGGTATTTCAAAGATGCCCAGAACTGAGCTAAACCTTGTATGTCTCCAACTCCTAGAAATAACTTCATGCCCCATCTCCCTAACTTCCAGCTAGTAAGGATCACATAATTCCTAACAAAGTTTTGACACAGATTCCCAATTCGGGCATTCAGAACATATAGCACGTTGCTGTAAGCAAGCACATTCTCATTCAAAGTTGCAAGTTACTATGTAGGAACAAGTTTGTATAGGTATTTCAAAGATGCCCAGTACTGAGCTAAACGTGGTATGTCTCCAACTCCTAGAAATAACTTCATGCTCCATGTCCCTTACGTCCTGCTAGTAAGGATCACATAATTCCTAACAAAGTTTTGACACAGATTCCCAATTCGGGCATTCGGAACATATAGCACGTTGCTGTAAGCAAGCACATTCTCATTTAAAGTTGCAAGTTACTATGTAGGAACAAGTTTGTATAGGTATTTCAAAGATGCCCAGAACTGAGCTAAACTTGGTATGTCTCCAACTCCTAGAAATAACTTCATGCCCCATCTCCCTTACTTCCTGCGAGTAAGGATCACATAATTCCTAACAAAGTTTTGACACAGATTCCCAATTCGGGCATTCAGAACGTATAGCACGTTGCTGTAAGCAAGCTCATTCTCATTTAAAGTTGCAAGTTACTATGTAGGAAGAAGTTTGTATAGGTATTTCAAAGATGCCCAGAACTGAGCTAAACCTTGTATGTCTCCAACTCCTAGAAATAACTTCATGCCCCATTTCCCTTACTTCCAGCTAGTAAGGATCACATAATTCCTACCAAAGTTTTGACACAGATTCCCAATTCGGGCATTCAGAACATATAGCACGTTGCTGTAAGCAAGCACATTCTCATTCAAAGTTGCAAGTTACTATGTAGGAACAAGTTTGTATAGGTATTTCAAAGATGCCCAGAACTGAGCAAAAGTGGGTATGTCTCCAACTCCTAGAAATAACTTCATGCCCCAACTCCCTTACTTCCAGCTAGTAAGGATCACATAATTCCTAACAAAGTTTTGACACAGATTCCCAATTCGGGCATTCAGAACATATAGCACGTTGCTGTATGCAAGCACATTCTCATTCAAAGTTGCAAGTTACTATGTAGGATCAAGTTTAAATAGGTATTTCAAAGATGCCCAGAACTGAGCTAAACTTGGTATGTGTCCAACACTTAGAAACAACTTCATGTCCCATCTCCCTTACTTCCAGCTAGTAAGGATCACATAATTCCTAACAAAGTTTTGACACAGATTCCCAATTCGGGCATTCAGAACATATAGCACGTTGCTGTAAGCAAGCACATTCTCATTCAAGGTTGCAAGTTACTATGTAGGAACAAGTTTGTATAGGTATTTCAAAGATGCCCAGAACTGTGCTAAACTTGGTATGTGTCCAACTCCTAGAAATAACTTCATGCCCCTTCTCCCTTACTTCCAGCTAGTAAGGATCACATAATTCCTAACAAAGTTTTGACACAGATTCCCAATTCGGGCATTCAGAACATATAGCACGTTGCTGTAAGCAAGCACATTCTCATTCAAAGTTGCAAGTTACTATGTAAGAACAAGTTTCTCTAGGTATTTCAAAGATGCCCAGAACTGAGCTAAACGTTGTATGTCTCCAACTCCTAGAAATAACTTCATGCCCCATCTCCCTTACTTCCAGCTAGTAAGGATCACATAATTCCTAAGAAAGTTTTGACACAGATTCCCAATTCGGGCATTCAGAACATATAGCACGTTGCTGTAAGCAAGCACATTCTCATTCAAAGTTGCAAGTTACTATGTAGGAACAAGTTTGTATAGGTATTTCAAAGATGCCCAGAACTGTGCTAAACGTTGTATGTCTCCAACTCCTAGAAATAACTTCATGCCCCATCTCCCTTACTTCCAGCTAGTAAGGATCACATAATTCCTAACAAAGTTTTGACACAGATTCCCAATTCGGGCATTCAGAACATATAGCACGTTGCTGTAAGCAAGCACATTCTCATTCAAAGTTGCAAGTTACTATGTAGGAACAAGTTTGTATAGGTATTTCAAAGATGCCCAGAATTGAGCTAAACTTGGTATGTCTCCAACTCCTAGAAATAACTTCATGCCCCATCTCCCTTACTTCCAGCTAGTAAGGATCACATAATTCCTAACAAAGTTTTGACACAGATTCCCAAATCGGGCATTCAGAACATATAGCACGTTGCTGTAAGCAAGCACATTCTCATTCAAAGTTGCAAGTTACTATGTAGGAACAAGTTTGTATAGGTGTTTCAAAGATGCCCAGAACTGTGCTAAACTTGGTATGTGTCCAACTCCTAGAAATAACTTCATGCCCCAACTCCCTTACTTCCAGATAGTAAGGATCACATAATTCCTAACAAAGTTTTGACACAGATTCCCAATTCGGGCATTCAGAACATATAGCACGTTGCTGTAAGCAAGCACATTCTCATTCAAAGTTGCAAGTTACTATGTAGGAACAAGTTTGTATAGGTATTTCAAAGATGCCCAGAACTGAGCTAAACCTTGTATGTCTCCAACTCCTAGAAATAACTTCATGCCCCATCTCCCTAACTTCCAGCTAGTAAGGATCACATAATTCCTAACAAAGTTTTGACACAGATTCCCAATTCGGGCATTCAGAACATATAGCACGTTGCTGTAAGCAAGCACATTCTCATTCAAAGTTGCAAGTTACTATGTAGGAACAAGTTTGTATAGGTATTTCAAAGATGCCCAGTACTGAGCTAAACGTGGTATGTCTCCAACTCCTAGAAATAACTTCATGCTCCATGTCCCTTACGTCCTGCTAGTAAGGATCACATAATTCCTAACAAAGTTTTGACACAGATTCCCAATTCGGGCATTCGGAACATATAGCACGTTGCTGTAAGCAAGCACATTCTCATTTAAAGTTGCAAGTTACTATGTAGGAACAAGTTTGTATAGGTATTTCAAAGATGCCCAGAACTGAGCTAAACTTGGTATGTCTCCAACTCCTAGAAATAACTTCATGCCCCATCTCCCTTACTTCCTGCGAGTAAGGATCACATAATTCCTAACAAAGTTTTGACACAGATTCCCAATTCGGGCATTCAGAACGTATAGCACGTTGCTGTAAGCAAGCTCATTCTCATTTAAAGTTGCAAGTTACTATGTAGGAAGAAGTTTGTATAGGTATTTCAAAGATGCCCAGAACTGAGCTAAACCTTGTATGTCTCCAACTCCTAGAAATAACTTCATGCCCCATTTCCCTTACTTCCAGCTAGTAAGGATCACATAATTCCTACCAAAGTTTTGACACAGATTCCTAATTCGGGCATTCAGAACATATAGCACGTTGCTGTAAGCAAGCACATTCTCATTCAAAGTTGCAAGTTACTATGTAGGAACAAGTTTGTATAGGTATTTCAAAGATGCCCAGAATTGAGCTAAACTTGGTATGTCTCCAACTCCTAGAAATAACTTCATGCCCCATCTCCCTTACTTCCAGCTAGTAAGGATCACATAATTCCTAACAAAGTTTTGACACAGATTCCCAAATCGGGCATTCAGAACATATAGCACGTTGCTGTAAGCAAGCACATTCTCATTCAAAGTTGCAAGTTACTATGTAGGAACAAGTTTGTATAGGTATTTCAAAGATGCCCAGAACTGAGCAAAAGTGGGTATGTCTCCAACTCCTAGAAATAACTTCATGCCCCAACTCCCTTACTTCCAGCTAGTAAGGATCACATAATTCCTAACAAAGTTTTGACACAGATTCCCAATTCGGGCATTCAGAACATATAGCACGTTGCTGTATGCAAGCACATTCTCATTCAAAGTTGCAAGTTACTATGTAGGATCAAGTTTAAATAGGTATTTCAAAGATGCCCAGAACTGAGCTAAACTTGGTATGTGTCCAACACTTAGAAACAACTTCATGTCCCATCTCCCTTACTTCCAGCTAGTAAGGATCACATAATTCCTAACAAAGTTTTGACACAGATTCCCAATTCGGGCATTCAGAACATATAGCACGTTGCTGTAAGCAAGCACATTCTCATTCAAGGTTGCAAGTTACTATGTAGGAACAAGTTTGTATAGGTATTTCAAAGATGCTCAGAACTGAGCTAAAGTGGGTATTTCTCCAGCTCCTAGAAATAACTTCATGCCCCATCTCCCTTACATCCAGCTAGTAAGGATCACATAATTCCTAACAAAGTTTTGACACAGATTCCCAATTCGGGCATTCAGAACATATAGCACGTTGCTGTAAGCAAGCACATTCTCATTCAAAGTTGCAAGTTACTATGTAGGAACAAGTTTGTATAGGTATTTCAAAGATGCCCAGAACTGAGCTAAACTTAGTATGTCTCCAACTCCTAGAAATAACTTCATGCCCCAACTCCCTTACTTCCAGCTGGTAAGGATCACATAATTCCTAACAAAGTTTTGACACAGATACCCAAATCGGGCATTCAGAACATATAGCACGTTGCTATAAACAAGCACATTCTCATTCAAAGTTGCAAGTTACTATGTAGGAACAAGTTTGTATAGGTATTTCAAAGATGCCCAGAACTGAGCTAAACTTGGTATGTCTCCAATTCCTAGAAATAACTTTGCCCCATCTCGCTTACTTCCATCTAGTAAGGATCACATAATTCCTAACAAAGTTTTGACACAGATTCCCAATTCGGGCATTCAGAACATATAGCACGTTGCTGTAAGCAAGCACATTCTCATTCAAAGTTGCAAGTTACTATGTAGGAACAAGTTTGTATAGGTATTTCAAAGATGCCCAGAACTGAGCTAAACTTGGTATGTCTCCAACTCTAGAAATAACTTTGCCCGATCTCCCTTACTTCCAGCT